>NW_020651082.1:7118644-7119024 GCF_003573695.1 Papaver somniferum | reverse complement strand
TACAAAATGTGTCATCTAAAGATGCCTTTCGAGCGAGGGTCACTTTAAAAACTTACTTTCTACAAAACAAGCAAAATATTTCAGAAATTGTACAAGCATTGCATAAAAATGAAGGATGCAATGCATTTTGGTTTGCGTGGAAGAAAAAGACAATCAACCATGGATGAATTTTCTTTGAGATTATTTTACATATATTTTATGTAAAATTTACTGATTATGTATTTTGGGTTATTCTTGTATATATGTATATATATATTTTATATATAAAATTTAAATATCATTCGTTTATATTTCTATAGGGTCTTTAAGGATTCAATTTTCTTATTCATGAATGCAATAAGCCGGGTTATTTATTTGTCACCTTGGCCCAAGTCGGGACC
>NW_020651082.1:7056798-7118634 GCF_003573695.1 Papaver somniferum | reverse complement strand
AAACAATGGTTAGAGCAAATTAATTCACTATTTAAGAAGCATCTCTTTTTGAATAAGACAAATATCTTAAATGGTCGGATTTTATTCCGATTTATACCATCCTTCTCCTACCTACAAAAATTGGATACTGGTGCAGTTCATCGCTCTTTTTCTTCGCGATTTATTCGTAATTCGTATCTTTATTTGTATTTGGATTTTATTTTTCTTGTGTTATGATGTTCTTGATTATCTTGTAAACATTCATGTAACTTCTACTTTACCATCATACCAAAATAATAATAATAATAAAACTTCGTTAAATTAATCCACGACAAATTAATAACTTTGTTAAAAATAATATTTTTTGCTAATAAGATAATAAAATTATCGATATTAAGAATCGACTAATATATAAACTAATAATCAGTGTAATAATACTACATAATGGTACTTATTAAAATAAGAATAAAAAGTTATTTGTTTCTTATTCATATTTATTTAACATTGAGCTTCATCTTTAATTTTGTTGTAGTCCCTTAAAAATTTCTGGAGTGATTTTATTGTGTTGTTCTTCTTCTTATTTTAATTATTAATATCAAAGTCATGCATTTATATAAATATCTTATTTTTTTGAAAATTAAATTTAAATTTGATTTTTTTTGGTATATTAGTAACTTATTAATTTATCGATAAATTAATACTCCGGTAAATTGATAATATTTAGCAATCCCAAAATTATTGGTTTATCGAAGTTTTACTATGAATGGGTGTTTTAAACATATAACCTCATGTGTATGTGCATCTAGATAGTGAAATAGTCTAGTGTGGTACCGTACTACCCCTATGTGCAAGGCAATGTCTCAGGTTTTATGTACATCTATCATTAATTTTATGTTGCACTAGACAAATCAACTTTAGCTAGCCTAATTGGTCAGAAGGGTTTTATGTATATGAAAATAGGTAGGCGCTACAAGATACATGTTATTATAAAAATAATAAAATCGATAATACGCTAAATCATTTCAACCAATTTAACCGTTTATTTTGTTTCCTTTTTCCTGTTAAATAAATAAATAAGTAGTTAAAACCAATAATCGCCTAGGCTGGACCATATCAATTGTGTGTGATACCAAAATTGGTTGGTTGGTTGTAAACCTAGCCAAATATATATTTTATTTTGAAACTTTATAATGATTGATAGGTTTTTTCTCAGAACGACCTAGCCAAAAGTAAAAAAACATAAAACCAAAAAAATATTTGAGAATGATGCAGTTACGAAATCTCCAAGTTCCAACAAATGAACAAACTATTGAGTCAGTAATGAATGATGAGAATGATCCTGAAACAGACGATTGTAGCGTCATACAAAATGTGTCATCTAAAGATGCCTTTCGAGCGAGGGTCACTTTAAAAACTTACTTTCTACAAAACAAGCAAAATATTTCAGAAATTGTACAAGCATTGCATAAAAATGAAGGATGCAATGCATTTTGGTTTGCGTGGAAGAAAAAGACAATCAACCATGGATGAATTTTCTTTGAGATTATTTTACATATATTTTATGTAAAATTTACTGATTATGTATTTTGGGTTATTCTTGTATATATGTATATATATATTTTATATATAAAATTTAAATATCATTCGTTTATATTTCTATAGGGTCTTTAAGGATTCAATTTTCTTATTCATGAATGCAATAAGCCGGGTTATTTATTTGTCACCTTGGCCCAAGTCGGGACCAGAAAAATTATTCATTTGGCGAGGTTATTCATTTTTCGAACATTCGTTTATCGATGTTGGACTGTATGCTATTTGACAATTTAAGATTGTTGGATATCCATTAGCTATTCATTGAAAGTGTATTTAAGTTACATATGGACAATAGAACTTCGTTTATATCACCAGTGATTCAACTCGGTGGCCCTGCGATAACCTTGAACCCAAGAGATTTGGGGCATCGGGGTCCGTCTCAAACAATGGTTAGAGCAAATTAATTCACTATTTAAGAAGCATCTCTTTTTGAATAAGACAAATATCTTAAATGGTCGGATTTTATTCCGATTTATACCATCCTTCTCCTACCTACAAAAATTGGATACTGGTGCAGTTCATCGCTCTTTTTCTTCGCGATTTATTCGTAATTCGTATCTTTGTTTGTATTTGGATTTTATTTTTCTTGTGTTATGATGTTCTTGATTATCTTGTAAACATTCATGTAACTTCTACTTTACCATCATACCAAAATAATAATAATAATAAAACTTCGTTAAATTAATCCACGACAAATTAATAACTTTGTTAAAAATAATATTTTTTGCTAATAAGATAATAAAATTATCGATATTAAGAATCGACTAATATATAAACTAATAATCAGTGTAATAATACTACATAATGGTACTTATTAAAATAAGAATAAAAAGTTATTTGTTTCTTATTCATATTTATTTAACATTGAGCTTCATCTTTAATTTTGTTGTAGTCCCTTAAAAATTTCTGGAGTGATTTTATTGTGTTGTTCTTCTTCTTATTTTAATTATTAATATCAAAGTCATGCATTTATATAAATATCTTATTTTTTTGAAAATTAAATTTAAATTTGATTTTTTTTTGGTATATTAGTAACTTATTAATTTATCGATAAATTAATACTCCGGTAAATTGATAATATTTAGCAATCCCAAAATTATTGGTTTATCGAAGTTTTACTATGAATGGGTGTTTTAAACATATAACCTCATGTGTATGTGCATCTAGATAGTGAAATAGTCTAGTGTGGTACCGTACTACCCCTATGTGCAAGGCAATGTCTCAGGTTTTATGTACATCTATCATTAATTTTATGTTGCACTAGACAAATCAACTTTAGCTAGCCTAATTGGTCAGAAGGGTTTTATGTATATGAAAATAGGTAGGCGCTACAAGATACATGTTATTATAAAAATAATAAAATCGATAATACGCTAAATCATTTCAACCAATTTAACCGTTTATTTTGTTTCCTTTTTCCTGTTAAATAAATAAATAAGTAGTTAAAACCAATAATCGCCTAGGCTGGACCATATCAATTGTGTGTGATACCAAAATTGGTTGGTTGGTTGTAAACCTAGCCAAATATATATTTTATTTTGAAACTTTATAATGATTGATAGGTTTTTTCTCAGAACGACCTAGCCAAAAGTAAAAAAACATAAAACCAAAAAAATATTTGAGAATGATGCAGTTACGAAATCTCCAAGTTCCAACAAATGAACAAACTATTGAGTCAGTAATGAATGATGAGAATGATCCTGAAACAGACGATTGTAGCGTCATACAAAATGTGTCATCTAAAGATGCCTTTCGAGCGAGGGTCACTTTAAAAACTTACTTTCTACAAAACAAGCAAAATATTTCAGAAATTGTACAAGCATTGCATAAAAATGAAGGATGCAGTGCATTTTGGTTTGCGTGGAAGAAAAAGACAATCAACCATGGATGATTTTTCTTTGAGATTATTTTACATATATTTTATGTAAAATTTACTGATTATGTATTTTGGGTTATTCTTATATATATGTATATATATATTTTATATATGAAATTTAAATATCATTCGTTTATATTTCTATAGGGTCTTTAAGGATTCAATTTTCTTATTCATGAATGCATTAAGAAGGGTTATTCATTTATCACCTTGGCTCAAGTCGGGACCGGAAAAATTATTCATTTGGCGAGGTTATTCATTTTTCGAACATTCGTTTATCGATGTTGGACTGTATGCTATTTGACAATTTAAGATTGTTGGATATCCATTAGCTATTAATTGAAAGTGTATTTAAGTTACATATGTACAGTACAACTTCGTTTATATCACTAGTGATTCAACTCGGTGGCGCTGCGATAACCTTGGACCCAAGAGATTTGGGGCATCAGGATTCGTCTCAAACAATAGTTAGATCAAATTAATTCACTATTTAAGAAGCATATCTTTTTGAATAAGACAAATATCTTAAATGGTCGGATTTTATTCCGATTTATACCATCCTTCTCCTACCTACAAAAATTGGATACTGGTGCAGTTCATCGCTCTTTTTCTTCGCGATTTATTCGTAATTCGTATCTTTATTTGTATTTGGATTTTATTTTTCTTGTGTTATGGTGTTCTTGATTATCTTTTAAATATCCATGTAACTTCCATTTTACCATCATACCAAAATAATAATAATAATAATAATAATAATAAAACTTCGTTAAATTAATCCACGAAAAATTAATAACTTCGTTAAAAATAATATTTTTCGCCAATAAGATAGAAAAATTATCGATATTAAGAATCGACTAATATATAAACTAATAAACAGTGTAATAATCCTACATTATGGTACTTATTAAAATAAGAATAAAAAGTTATTTGTTTACTGTTCATATTTATATAACATGGAGCTTCATCTTTAATTTTGTTGTAGTCCCTTGAAAAGTTCTGGAGTGATTTTATTGTGTTGTTCTTCTTATTATTTTCATTTTTAATATCAAAGTCATGTATTTATATAAATATATTCTTTTTTTTGAAAATTAAATTTAAATTTGATTTTTTTTGGTATATTAATAACTTATTAATTTATCGATAAATTAATACTCCGTAAATTGATAATATTTAGCAATCCCAAAATTATTGGTTTATCGAAGTTTTACTATGAATGGGTGTTTTAAACATATAACCTCATGTGTATGTGCATCTAGATAGTGAAGTAGTCTAGTGTGGTACTGTACTACCCCTATGTGCAAGGCAATGTCTCAGGTGTCAAGTAAATCTATCATTACTTTTATGGTACACTAGACAAATCAACTTGAGCTAGCCTAATTGGTCAGAAGGGTTTTATGTATATGAATATATAGGTAGGCGCTACAAGATACATGTTATTATAAAAATAAAAATAATAAAACCGATAATAGGCTAAATCATTTCAACCAATTTAACCGTTTATTTTGTTTCCTTTTTCCTGTTAAATAAATAAATAAGTAGTTAAAACCCATAATCGCCTAGGATGGACCTTATCAATTGCCTGTGATACCAAAATCGGTTGGTTGGTTGTAAACCTAGCCGAATATATATTTTATTTTGAAACTTTATAATGATTGATAGTTTTTTCTCAGAACAACCTAGCCAAAAGTAAAAAAAACATAAAACCAAAAAAAAATTGGCAAAGAAATAATTTATTACTAAGAAACGAAGGTATAAAAGGTTTATTATTTGTACCGCCCAAGCGAAATAAATAAAAAAGAAAAGAAGCAAGTTAGTAACAGGCTATCACCAAGCTTAAGGTGGTTCAAAATAGGTACTTCACCAATTGACCGTTACATCAATATGACTAGAGGTTTCAGAATCCTTGAAGAGAAAACACCAATATAACATTTATTAATACTTCACTAGATGGATGTTTTAAACATCCATTTAAAAAAATTTAGTGTGGTACTGTACCACCCATATGTGCAGGGCAATGTCTCATGTGTGCCTCTTCGCCAATTCGTGGGGCCATCTCGTGCCCCACACAACATATGTGAGGGGTTGATGTATATGAATCATTAGTTTTAGGGTACACTAGACAAATCAACTTGGGATAGCCGAGTTGGTTAGAAGTGTAACTCTCGCATTTTAAGTCAAACGTTTAAATACACTAGTTTCTGAGCCTGCAGTTTTGCTAGATTAACATCTAAATAACAACAATTATAAAAGTTACCAATATCATCTAAGCATTATAATTAAAGGAATGAAGAACCTTTTTGGATGAACATAACTAGTCAAAAGTGAACCTTTTTGGATGATACTAATGTCAAGATGTTGTTATTTAGTTATTTATATTAAAATTGTAAGGTTTTTTTTTTTATTTCCTAAAGGATCCCTATAAGACATTCGATATTGTCACTAGCACATTGGTGTTACATTATCATCGTTATCATCAATGAAATAATCTTTAGGGTTGTCGTCGGGGAAGTCGATTGGAAATATCGTAATGAATTGAAAACTATTACTCATATATGAGGTTTGTGAATAAGTGATGCTAGGGGCTATGAATCAGAAATATCTATTTTGCAGATAAACTGGATCTATGTAATGTAACTCATTATTCGTTTGATTTTTATTTATATGGCTTCTTGATTTTTTTTAATAACTTAATTTAGCTCGCGAGATTAAAATGTATCCAAAATAATTAGGGTATATCTTATAAAACAAAATAGGATCATTAGGAAGTAAAACTCAAACCCCTTAGTCGGACATTTTCTAAAATGGCTAACCCGCCCTTTTTTAATTAGCACCAATAAACTTGTTTCGCTTATAATTAATAGAGTTAGATTAGTGAGTAGGATTAAAAGTTATGAAATTATGTTTTAGTTAGATTGAACTTATGAATTATGTTGGAAGGTTGTCGAGAAAAAAAATTGTTTTGAAAATTTTATTTGTAACGAAAATGAAACCACACTAGCAAAACACTTCTAAAAAGGGTTTGCAAAGATATTTAATGGTTTCATTCTCAAAATTACCGAAGAAATCAACACTATCAGAACCGAAAGTATAAAAGTCGGCAAGGTCGACAAATATGGAAGATAACAACCATCATTATCCGGCATGCTGGTAGTAAACAATAATGCTGACTAGATAACTTTTGACATATAGAGAAAGGTGTTACAAATGCATAATTAATCGGCAAGGTATTAATTTCATAACATGTCAACTAAACTATAGTCGTCAAGGTCGAGAATTACAAACACCGACGACCAAAAATTTTACAAACAGGTCGTCAAGGTTACATATAAAACAAGCATACCGACTAATAGCAAAAATGTACGTAGAGAAATTGTTTTATGGTAGTTATTAGCCGACAAGGTTCAAGTTTTTCAAAACATGACGACCTTAATTACTGCAACACTAGTCAGCAATGTATAAGGACGAATACCATGACGACCCCGAAAATATTACTTTCAGAGATGAAAAATCATACTCAATCTCCGGTAGCCTCTAACTTTTGATCTTTTTATTTCTCCTTGATTTTTCTTTTGATTTCATCCTTTTAAGTTTCAGTGTTTTGAAAATGGATTTTGAAGATTGATGAATGGGTTTAAGTTTTATAGTTTAAATGAGATTGAATTCATGTTTTAATAGTAAGGGTAATTTGATCTTTTGAGATTTTTTAGACACCCCTTCACATACCATCTTGGATGGATTTAAATTTTGTATAACCTTATTAGTTTGGGCGTACCCCTAATTTACGTGTGAAAATAAAAAAGAAAAAGAGAAAAATAATAACATCACACTATGTTGTCTGAAAACATTACATGTTGAGACTCTTGAGAGTAGGCCATCAATCCTCATCTTGCAACTTCACAAGCCGAAACAAAACAGTCAATGCTGGGCTATTTTGTTTCATCAGTGGTTATGGCCCTAGCTAGTTTTACATGTGATGTCGCCGTTTTCTGTTTTGTAGTCTAGTTATGCATGAAATTGACCTTACGCGATATCGATTTCAGCTATCACATGGCACATGCAAAAGAAGAAAAAAAATTATTTTCACTATAAGATTTTCATCGTCTACTATATGTATATAGATAGATACTATTATCAATGTAGATCGACATTAATTAACTTAATCTTATTTTATAGTTTCTAAAATCCGATTGATATTGTTTAGCATTTTTTCATGTCATATATATAGTTTATGGTTGATTCTGTTGCGTAGATCCGATTCACACAGACTTCCATTGACAGTTCCAAACATTGATATTTCTAACGTTCCAGAAGAACAAAAACATAATTCGGCCTGGAAAACTATTCAATCAAGGCTTGTTTGAATGAGCATGAGAATGACTGCGCTGGTTTTTAGGAAGGCTGGGCAATGTGGGCATTGGTAGAATAAAAGGAATGCTGCGGAATTCTGACTGCTTTAGGTCTTCAAAATTTGGCAACGGCGTTACCTCAGGTTTAGGCAGATCAATTGGGAAATTTGGGACAATGGATAACTCGGCCTTGGGAAAAATTGGGATATCAAGCTTTGGCAATTCCGGTTGCGTCAGTGCTGGATCGTCAAGCTTTGGCAACTCGGGCTTTGGTTGAGAAGTTGGGAACTGATCATTCTTTGGTAGTTGAGTCTTTGGTAATTCTTCCTTTGGTAACTCAGGCTTGGGGAATTCTGGCTTTGGCAATCCATTATTTGGCAATTCAGGCTTGCGAAGTTCTGGCTTTGGCAGTTCCGGCTTGAAGAGTTCGGGATTTGGCAAATCGGTTTTTGGCAACTCTGGTTTTGGAAGATAAGTAGGCACTTCAATTTGTGGCAGTTCAGGTTTCGGCAGAATTGGCATGTCAGGCTTTGGCAACTCTTCAGCATGCTTCTCGGATAATGATTGATATTCGATTATTGGCAATGATGGCCATTCGGGCTTTGCAAAAGACGGAATGTCAATTCTAGGGAATGGTGGTAACTCCAACTTGGGGAAAGACGGGAAGCCGCCAAGCTTAGGCAGGGGTGGAAATTCCGGCTTGTGGAAAGATGGAAAGCCTATCTTGGGCAGTGGTGGCAACTGTGGCAATGGCGGCAATTCTGGCAATGGTGGCAACTCTGGTAATGGTGGAAGTTGAAATTTTGAAACTGAGATTTCTGGAGTTGTTTCTAAAAGATAGCGACCTGCGTGAACCATGGCTACGTGATCGCCATCACTAAGAAACAAAGTGCTAATCACGACGAACATTAGAGAAATCTTAAAAGATAGTTGCTGACCATGAGAAGCCATGGCTGATGATTATGGTGAATAAAAGCTATAGGACAGGGACAAGTTTTGTCTGAGAATGAATGGAAAAATGTGATTACATGTTGAGGTTTATATAAGTAGAGGCTTGAAAAGTACATGCCAATTAGGTTAGATATTGGTGTTGTTGTAATAGCTAGAAGTAGGAGAGACTTGCTAATTTGCGTGTGTTTAATTAGTTCAACATATTCTCATCTGTCCATTTCCTAAGATATACTGGTATCAAAACCTGTTTTTTCACAAACCATTAGTATCTTTTACTTTAAATCGGCTGGGAGCCTGACTTTCATATCTGAAGTTAGAAATTATGGTTCTATGACCTCTAAACACATTGCTCATTATTACGGGGAAGAAAAGAAATAGAGCGCGTGCAACTGCTATTATACAGAATTTTTTTTAATATTTTACATGTGTTTGGTCGTGACGTTGCCGGATCAAAAATACCAAAATGTGATGTTGCAAGATAAAAAATACTAGAACCGGAGCAAAAAAAAGAAAAAAAAAATCTCTTTCATATGTGATGTTAGAAACTATGATTCTATGACTTCTAAACACATTGCTCATTATTACGGGGAAGAAAATAAATAGAGCGCGTGCAACCGCTATCATACAGAAAACTTTTTAATATTTTTTACATGTGTTTGGTCGTGATGTTGCCAGATCAAAAATACCAAAGTGTGATGCTGTCAAATCAAAAATATTAGAACCGGAGCAAAAAGAAAAAGAAAAAAAAAATTCTCCACTAAACATTGGATACCAAAATTTAGCTCGTGCACACTGTGTTGTGATCAATGTAGTTAATCTCGTCCGAGATGGCCGAGATATCGCCGATAATATCGGTTTCGGTGTTTCACTGAGATGCCGATATTGGCCGATATCTCACCGACATTCATCGAAATATCATATCTCGGTACTCGACCGATATTCATCGAAATCCAATATTGACTACATTGGTTGTGATGCTGGGAGATCAAAAATACCAGCGCACGACAACAAATATAAGTCCTCCACTAAACATTGGATACGAAACCCCACTAAAAACCAGTAATGGAGTACTAATTAGTACTCTCCATGACATTACTATTCAGAAATGAAACAAAATTCACCTAACCAAATGAAACAAGAATTAAAATTGACACAATTTCTGATTTCATTATGAAGCTGACTGACAGATACAGAGTACTTGTGTCAAACAACAAGTTGAGCTGCAAACAGTAAATCAAAACCTAATAAAAACAACAACCTAAAAGAAAATTCGACAAACTTCCCCTGATTTAGTGAAATTCCATTAACAAAGAAAAGAAGATCTAATTAGTTAAGTAACTAAATAGATTGGCATTGGATTAGTAGTGGTAGAAATTCTATGATGCTGATCTAAATTCATTTCTCTTAGATTCAAGTAAGGAACTTCATTCTTGGTTGCTGGTATCAACGTCCATGCTGCTGATGATGATGATAATGGACCTGATGTTGAACGACATGGTGTACTTGATCCGCTTCTACTTTCAGTAATGTAAATTGGTCCTGATATTGTACCTCTGTAATTACTACTACTACCTTGATTACTCTTCATGTAATTGTTTTTATCAGTACCAAAATGATGATCAACGACCTTATCATTCTGATAAACCCATTTCTTTTTACAGAACAACAACGCATTTTTCCACCATTTGGACTTTTGTTTCTTCTTCTTTGATTCTTCTTTTGATATGGGTTTCTGTAATTTGAAGTGTAAGGACTCTACAGATCTTGATGTTGTTGTTGACGATGATGGAAGAAATTTCTCTTTTTTATGTTTCTTTGCTTCTTCTAGTACCTTCAAAATCACAAAAATCAAAAGTTGATACAGAGAAATCAAGAGAATGGAGAGAATGGGGGGTTAGTAAAATCAAATTACCTGTAAGTAATCCATCTGAGGATCGAATCCATAGTCACTGAAGTGATGGGGGTGCTGTGGTATTGGAAATATTGGGGATTTGTTTGTCATCTTCCTCACTCTTTCAGCTGCTGTACTTTTGAAGAAGTTGCAGAGAGGATCTTAAGTTGAAGAGAGAGTTTAAGAAGAGCCTCCTCACGATACGCACGAGGAGGATGGAAGCTTAATAAATAAACAAAACCCTGCTACTGCACAAGTTAATTGTTGTTTATTATGTGTGTTTCTTTTCCATGATTTTGTATAAGTATGCCTCCTGCCCTTTATTATAAGGAAAGTAAATGCGTTCTTGTTTTTTTCTTGCAAATTTGTGATGATAAGATGTTTCTTCAACGGTCTTGAGGATCACGTGAGTTGTGTTTTGAGAGGAGCTCGGATCTTCCATGTGAATGTGAAAGACAGGTCCTACCTACTTAATGGCCGTGATTTTGTTTGTTGAGAGAATTTGTGACTGTCTTCAAGCTGTGAATATAGCTTTTTTTTTTTTTTTTTACTAAGAAAACACAATAACTAGATTAACTTAAAAGAGAGTTACAAACGCTCAAGATGGGTTCTCTCCTGACCACATTGTTCAAAAAAGAAGATAAAGAGACCCAAACGTTCTTAAGACAATACTTTCTAGCACGGCGTGCAAGCTTATATGCTAGTTTGTTTTTTGTACGGTTAATATAAACTACTTTAAAATTATTACGACTTAAAAGTAAAGATTTGCAGTCCAGCAAAATATCTTTGCATCTCCAGTCGACACTAACTCCGCTTCCGTTAACAAAATTCACAACTTGAAGAGAGTCGCTGATAAACAAGACTTTGGAAAGATTAATCTCCATTGTCCAGGAGATAGAAAGATAAAGAGGAGTCGCCTCAACGCCTACATCATCAGATTTCAGTCCAAAGTCCGAACGAGATTGAGTTATGGAACCTGCATTATCACACAAAATCATGCCAACACCAAAATTAAAATCCTTAAGAGAACCATCAATAAAGAGACAATGATCCACCAAATCAATAGGAATTTTGACTTCCATACTAGTCTTCTGGACCTTTTTAGGAATAACAATATAAGTATTAATCATTTTTTTTGGTCGAGAATAACTTTATCCAGATTAATAGCAATTCTGCCGAAAACTACATCACATCTAAGCTTCCAGATACACCACATGATTATGGCGCCTAAACTTGGCCAGTCAACTGCAAAAGGAGACTTCCCTAATCTATCATCAAACCATTCTAGAAAGAAATCTTCTGTCCAATCCAAGTTAAGACTAACAAGATGTTGCAGCGATAAACCAAACCAAATATGGGCAGCAACAGGACAATGAAAGAACAAATGAGTAACAGTTTCTACATCAGCATTGCAAAGAGGGCAAGATTCATCAATAGCAGGGTTATAATTTTTTAACAAAGCATTGGCTGGAAGCATATGAGCAAATATCTTCCACATGAAAAATTTAATTTTCGGCAGACAATTCAGGTTCCAAACCTTTTTCCAAAACAAAGCTTCTTCACCATTACTAACTTCATTCTTATAAACTCTATAAGCAGATTTTATAGTAAAAGACCCATCTTTCGTGTGAGCCCACATAATTTGATCTTTAAGAAGCAAATTAGTCTTAATAGTTCTAATCCTAACAACATCTTTAGTCTCAAACATAGAATTTAATAGATCAATATTCCAAGTACCAGACTGCTTATCAATAAGTTCACTAACTAGATTAAAATCATCATAATTAGGATTAAGAGAAACAAGGGAGAAGAAGTACCAGGTAACCAAACTGAATCCCATATTCTTGTATCATTACCATCATTTATTTTAAAAACTATATTAGACCTTAAGAAAATTAGACTATTCATTATACCCTTCCAAATCCAAGAATTTGAATCCGCTGCTTTATCAATTTCCAACAAATTATGATTAATGAAGTACTTGTCTTTTAAAAACTTTGAAATTAAGAGATAAGGATTTTGAATAATTCTCCAACCAAGTATTGCTATAAACACACTGTTAGTAGCATAAGTAGATCTAATACCAAGCCCACCACATCTTTTATCTTTCCTAATATCACCCCAAGAACGAAAATAAGCCGCGCGTTTAGGGTCTTTCTTAGACCACTAGAAAATTCTTTGAATGGAATCAATTTTAGAAGTGATCTTCTTAGGAAAATGAAAACAAGAAATATGATAAACTGCAAGACTAGATAACATATGCTTTGTTACAACAGTTCTACCAGCAACATTTAGACTAGATTTCTTTGTGTTTCCTAATCTAGAGTAAAATTTATCTATTAATAATTGAAAAGATTTGGTTTTATCTCTATTAACAAAAAGAGGTGTACCTAAGTATTTTTCAGAAGAACTCATAAATTGCATCCCTAAAGTTTTTGAAAGAAGTTTCTTATGCTTATGGTGCATTTTAGAACTAGTAAAAAAACCAGACTTTTCAAAATTGATAGCCTGACCAGAGGCCTTAGCGAAAACATTGATAATTTTCATCATATTTCTAGCATACGTTAAAGAATCTTTTGAAAACAGCATACAATCATCACGAAGGATAAATGAGATATAAAAGGACTATCTTTTCGAATTTTGAAACCTTGAATAAGATTAATATCTTCACCTTTCAAGATGAGTTGAGATAAAACTTCCATGAAGATATTGAAAATGTATGGTGAAATACAATCTCCTTGTCTAATACCCCTAGTAGGGAAAAAGACCTCACCAGGAGAACCATTAACCAGAATTGAGTAAGACACCGTACTAATGCATTGTTCAATAATCTGATACCAATCATCGGAGAAACCTAGTTTTTTAAAGACTGGAAGAATAAAAGACCACTCCAGCCTATCGAAAGCTTTGGAAATGTCAAGTTTTATAGCCATAAAACCATTTTTAGCATTTTCCTTTTTTCTTTAAAAGAGTGTAAAATTTCATGACTAATAACAATATTATCATGAATTTGTCTATTAGCAATAAAAGCTGAATGAAAGGGGGAAATAAGGGAATCAAGTAAAGGTTTGAGACAATTAGTAAGAATTTTAGAAATGATTTTGTATACTGTGTTTGATAAACTAATAGGTCGAAAATCCTGAGGAGAAGAAGGGTTATTCACCTTAGGTATTAGAGATATGAAATAATGGTTTAAATTCTTGAGAAAAAATCTTGTTCGAATTTTTTTTTAACATGATCAATAACTTCCTTCGAAATTTCTTGCCAATTATCTCTGAAGAATCCAGCAGGAATACCGTCAGGACCCGGTGATTTCCATGGAGCCATTTCATTAATAGTAGCACTGATTTCTTCAGCAGTAGGAATAGCTACTAAACAAGAATTCATATCATATGAAATGATAGGCTTTACATCTTTTAGAGCCTCATCAATATCAGAATTATTAGGGTTCGAAGAAGTATATATGTTCTTGAAATAATGAGAAAGGAGAGTCAGAACTTGTTCCCTGTTTTCTAACCAATTACCTTTCTCATATTTTATTGTGTGTATAGTGTTATACATACCAATAATCGAGCTGTTTAGAGTAGTTTAAGATGTAATCCCCAATAGCAGAAGTATAAGGTAAAATCTGTAACTTCTCAATTTCATCATTTAATTTACCAATTTTATTTTTAACATGACCAAACGACCCAATATTTACTGAGGTCAGTCTTAAGATTTTTAAGCTTGCCTGCCACAATGAAACTAGGTGACCCACTAACTTTCTTATTCCAAGAATTTATAAGAACATTCTTAAATTCAGGACTTAACTGCCAACGCTTAAAAAATTTATAAGAATAATGCAGATTATGTTCATTGTGAAATCACTTGAGTAGAATAGGGCTGTGATCAGAGTAGACTCTAGCAAGATTAGTAACACGAGTTTGAGGAAGAACATCTACCCAAGAGTCATTCATAAAACCTCTATCTAATTTCTCAAAAATCAGCTCAGAAGGATTTTTAAATCTTCTATTACACCAAGTGAAAGGATTACCAAAAGAAAAAACCTCATTCAATCTTAACGCCACTAATTTATTTTTAATGAAATATGACGCCAAAGAAGTATCAGGATTTCCTCCCTGTTTTTCTGAACTATGAAGAATCAAATTAAAGTCACCCAGAAGCAACCAAGGTCTAATATCATCTTCATTCATGTGACTTAGAAAATTCCATTGACTTTTCATTCCAGAAACATTTAAAGCTCCATACACAAAAGATACCATACAATTTTTAATACTAGGCGATATATCACACAAAATATGAATCATGTTAAGAGATCTACTGATGATTTATATATTGGATCTAGCAAAGTAACCTAGTGCTAAGCCTCCCGATTGTCCAATTGCCGACACTACGAACCAAGAGTCAAAAAGAAGATGATGACTGAATTTTTTTACAGTGTCATTATCTACCATAGTTTCCATAAAACAAACAGCATGAGGTCTAAATTTTCTATATAAATTAAGCAAATGTAACCAATTTTTATCTGAGCAACATCTATTCATATTCCATCAAATGAAATTCATGGTTCAAATAAAGAAAAGCTAAAAAGAAACAAAGTAGAGGCAAAGTTAAAAAATCAAAATAGAGCAAAAACTAGGATTATGATAAGCAGGGAGAAACAACGACTTTAGAGTTTAAAGTACTACAAGGTCATGAGCTAAAGAAGGATTTGCATCCACATAATCCACAGTATTCACCATCATGAGATTAACCACCTTTTAAAATTCTTCATCAGTAACAATAGGTTCCAGGGGAAGAGTAGTAAAAGGGATTGGTTCCAAAACAACAGCTCTATCTGATAATTCGTCTATAATTGGATTGCTCAACATAGCATTGTCAGTAAACCGACTAACATAAATTTGAAGTAACGAAAAGCTTATAACAGCCCACAAAGAACAACTTTAAAATTTGTTCCCCTAGTAACCACCACTTTCCAAGAACTCAGAGCTTAGACAACGAACTAGTAAAATAGGCAATTATGAAATCTATTCCACAAATAATCCCAACTTGCCAAGAACACAGACAGAAACAAAGAGACTAGTATAGTAGGCAATCATGATTCCAATCCTAAGCATTTGTAATATCAAAGGGGCAAAGAAATACACTGAACCCTGAAGCACTTCATGAATCCAAACCATTTCTAATTTCAATATGAGCAAAGAGATACATTGACCCTTGAATTACTTCTTAAAAAAGAACAGAAATCTCAATATTATAACAAATCCCTACATAAGTAGGATCTCATAATGCTAGAAAGCAAATCCAACAAAGACTATTCTTCACTGATTAACATGACTAGATGAGCTATATTGACGAAATCCAAAAATTAACCCCATTTGTATACTAACCAGAATTTCCTCTTCCACTTCCACATATTAATCTCAAGATGGTGAAAAAACCATGACCCTATGGATGCTACCTCCTTCAGCTCATGACCTAAAATAAAAAACCAGAAGGGAAAAGCTTAATCAGATAGCTCAGAGATTCACAGCAGATAAATCAAAATAGAAATAAGCTAAACAAACATAAATTTGTTCATGATATAAAAAGAAATTTGGTTTTAAAAGCGTTTGAAAAACACGAACCCTAAAAGATTAATCCATGTAAATTGTAAAATCAAAAATTAGGGTTTTTTGACAAGAAAAAATTAATTCATTAAGATTAAGCAGAATGAAAGATAAAAATAAAGATTAGTGATAAACTATCATGAGATTCAAAAGAAACTTAGACAAACATATAAATTAACTGAAGAAAAAGAGTAAAAATTCGTCGGAGAAGATCGAAGAAATAAATAAACAAAATTGCACGTCCACACTCCACAGATCAAAAATAAATAAATAATATGAATTATAAAAAAATTTTGCATAATCAAGAAAAAGAAATCTTAAGAGATCAATTCTCATTGTGATTCAAAATTTACTCTGTAGATTGACATATAATGCTTCTAAGAGCAAGGGCTATCAAGTGAGGACTCTTGTTCAATATGAATGAGTCTCACTAGATTTTATCTAATTTGGTGCTACTATAAGTGAAAATACTCACTCATACATTTATTGGAGTGAATGAGTGGGTGACAGTGGACACTAAGCGTCTGATTTTCAGCCGTTTGGAAAGAAAAAAAAAACTCGAGCGGCTAAAGATTTTCCTCTCAAGCCCATTATTTATTTAAAACTTTTGGAAACGGGACCTACAATTAGGTTTTCTTATTAAAAAATAAAATAAAATACGGGGAGGCATATGTTCAGCCATTTGGAGAGAAAAATTCTCTCCAACGAGATAAATATCAGCCTCTTAGTCCCTTAATGTAGTTCCTCATGGTCACAAAACACTCTTCTACTCAGCCTCTCACTCAATCTGGCAGTCTCTCACTCAATCTCTCATTTCATAATCCTTGCTCTAAGAAAAAAATTAAGTGAAAATCACCCGCCTAGTTCAAATTATGCTAATGTTAGACCTCAGGAGTTGCAAGCTTTTCTCAATACCTCAGGAGTTGGGACCTCGAATGGAGCAAGTCATGCCAGAAATGTTTCAAATGAAGAATTTCATCAATAGACACAGCACTAACAACCAATGAAATGATTCAAATCTTCAACAATTGATCACCTCTGCAGCTAGCTCCAATCATGAGACCACTGATTCAGTTGAAGAAAACTATTCAACAAGCTACCCAGCTAATGACCTATCTCAACACAACCAGCAGCCAACACCAAATCAGCATGCATATGTTATCAAAGACTACACCATGAACTAATTATGCCATATTCAGAACTACTAAAACTGCGAAACATTTAACGGGCCAGTGTTTACTCTCAATATTTCTTGATTTCAACTTGTTTTCTCATATATTTATGGCATGTATTATTAGAATTTTTTCCCTTAAACTCTCTAAATATATTTTCTATTATTTTTTTATTACAATATATTACAACTCTAGTTATAAGATCATTTACAGTATCTTCTCAGTTTATGATATACACGGTATGGTGTTTCAGTGTTTAACTTTCTTTTTAGGATCTCACATATCATCCCAGGATGCTTAAAAGTCTTTTGCTAAACATTATTAAGCTTTTCTAGATAGTTATCTAAATAATGTTATTCTTGCATTTTTAATGAACACCAATTCATTATACCTCTTCTTGTCTGATTGTTTTTCTCCTATAACTCTATCAAATTTGTCCTTAACCTCTTTGATATTTGAACTTTAAACAACATAACAACCTTATTTTAGCATATCTCATATATTCAACCAAATTCCAATCTTTATGAACCATTACACCTTCATATCCTAAATAATTCTCTCAAAACAACCTTAGCTTAGCGCCCCCAACCGCTCACTCTTATGTATCTAACTTCTTCTCGTTCTTCTCTTAAATTTACTTGAAGCCTTTTTCATTCTAATCTTAGCCCATAAAGCCCATAAAACTTTCTATCAAAACCTACGACCCACTCACATTTCACTCTTCCTAATTTCTTATAGTTTGGTAAAATTTTCAATTTCCTAATGAAAATATTAGCTTGGAATTGTCAAGGAATAAACCAACCAATCACTATCCGATATTTAAGGCGATTAGTTGCCCTGCACCGGCCCAACATTGTATTTGTTTCTGAAACCTTAGCAGATCATCATATGAGAGGCCTGGCTCAATCCCTTCAGTTTCATAATCATTTTTCAGTCCCCAAAATTGGAAGGTGTGGTGGTTTTTTCCTAATGTGGCACAATAACCTCAACCTCCATGAAAAGACGAGGGTACCCTAATATACCTCAATCTAAAACTTTTCCACCTATAAGTTCTTTCTCCGAAAGTGATTGTCTATGGACTGAGTCGAGACAATACAACGAATCAATATCACACTTTGTGTGATCGTCTATGTATACGAGATCGAGACAATACAACAAACAAAGTGTGATTACTTGATAATAAGTTCGGACTTAAACAAACACTATAGGATTGTTATCAAGTAATAAGGAATTAATGTTTGTGTAATTTACTTTAAATTATAATAAGAAAAATTACAATTGCGGAAAACAAAAGTAAATGACACAGCAAGATTTGTTAACGAGGAAACCGCAAATGCAGAAAAACCACGGGACCTTGTCCAGAATTGAATACTCTCAGAATTAAGCCGCTATACAAAATCTAAACCAACTTCGTATAGTTGAGACCAAGAAACTAAACCTATAGTTCACCTAGTTCCCTTAGTATCCCTGCGCCTCCAACTTGCAATAAGTCACGCACTTGGAACAATTCCTTTGGTTCGTATTTTAAACAGTAAAGGAACAACAAATCTGTTCGGTAACAACTCTTTTCAAACAACGTGATATGAGTTTTACAAAAGGCTCTTCCGTTTATGCCAATAAACTCATTTGTCGAGTTTTTTAGATCAATCTTTTTAACAACTACCAAAGTAATTGTTTAGAATATGCGATCAATAATAGGATCTGATCAAGATACTAAATACTGATGTCGATCTACACAACTAATCAATCCAATCTATCAAAAGATAAACCGATTATGGTTGGATCCCCAGCCGATCAAGTTTTGTGCACACCAAAGATTATGAACCCAAATAGAAATCTTCTTTGTCTTAAAATCTTCTTAGATCTTCAATAAACACATGCACACAAACAACTTGAATCTCTTATGATCAATCACACACAGAACGGAGTCTGTTAACGATGGATTATAACAAGACGTCTTTAGATCTACAAACAGTTCTAAAGATCCCCGTCAACACTTCGATCTAGCTTGAGTGAATCTTATATCATTAGAGAAGATTCTCAAGCATAAACAAACTAGGTGCAAGAAAATTTCAACAACCGTTAGTCAATCAAATCAAATCGAAAACTAATAATACTGCAATTATCTAGTTTCCCACCAATAGTACTCTTAGAGCTTTTCAATCCTAAAGAAGTCTTTAAAACGAACGGTCGTAAGAGATTTCGCGTAATTAGGTTACTTTCCTCTCCGAACAGACGGCTCCACCAGTAACAACACAACTAGGAAGTTTTGCTGGCTCTGAGGATTAGTTTACTCGAAATGAAAACTTCAATATTTATAAACCAAGGAAGTTTGGACACCAAGGAATTTCCAAACCAAATATTCTCAAAGATATGCAATAAATCCCCAAATCGGTTTTCATAATTCCTGGAAATGCTCTGTCTAAATATTGACCGAAATCTCAATAGAAAATCTCCAATTAGTAAATGCACATTACCAATTTTTATTTTCTAAAGATATGCATTTAATTGCTGGAAATTAAAAGCATATAAAACTAAAAACCTTAATTAAAAGATTCTCAATTTATTTCGATCCGGGATTTTTCTTTAGTTATTAAGGAACATCTTTGAAAAATAATAGATAAGAATTACTGCACATGTTCAAAGTATGTCGACATCCTTTCTTTGTAAATACTTTTTCATATTTACAATCTTGGAACCGATTTTCCACACTTCAAGACAGTTTAGAATTGGTTCATCTGACTTCCAAGAACTATGTGATCGATTATCATATCAAATCACCAATCATGGGTTTAACTGTTCTACCGAAAACAAGTTTTGGTTCTACCTCCATGTGGGTACTAGGATCGGTTACACCAGTTTCCAAAAATTGGTTAACTAAGTACCAGGATCGGTTACCACATACTTATGGTATTTACTTGTGATCAGTTGCACAAATCATAGGATCGACTATACCAATTACTAAGACTTGTTGCACCTCTTACAAAGATCGATTCCACATACTTGTGAACGGTCACACCTCTTACTAGGATCGGTTACCCAATGTATAGAGTTGGTCACACCAATTATAAAATATTGATCATACCATCTCATGTGATTACTTAGGATCGGTTTCACTAATAAAAGTCATACCAATACATAAGTCAGGCATTGTGATTAGTTTTACCAAGATACAAACACAAGTTATGATCGGTTATACTCAACCACACATATTGGTAATCCAAAGATTTGCAATGAATAACAATACCATTAAGCCTAGCGATTTCCCTTTCGATTCACAAAACAAGTTTATGAATGTACTTCCTTTAAACGAATGTAAAACATTGTTTTCTAGGACGAAATCATCACCCATACCCATACATAATCACAATAGCATTCATACGATTATGTCGATGTCTTATATACGAAGTTCAAAAGATAGACGTTATACTTCGTATTATAATTCCTTAATACGATGTCTAACTAAAGTATAATCATTCACAGCTTCGCAACTATGTTTTCAATATGCACGACTTGAAAGATACCTTAGGAATGAAACAGTTTAAGTCAAAATATTACTAACTTCAAGAGGAAGGATGATGTCGTCGATATAGCTCTTTACTTCTTCATATTCTTCAAGTCTTCGAGTAATACCTGTATGTCTCATATCCTAATAACTTTCTAGTTAACCTATACGAAGTTGACTCTAGTATATAATCAAGCGACTCTTTAAATGAGTTTTGGTTCACTAAAATATGACAACCAAACTTGACATACCAACGCTTGGTGGGTTCAACCGAGCAATTCTCTAACACTCCAAATTTTAATCCATTCGCAAAACTATATCCACACAATAGTTACTCCACCACCACCTGAGCAACCGTATCTTTGTACGTGCATTTATGGTCCACCACATATGGATTTAAGGGAAAGATTATCGAAGGATTTTCCTTCAATTTCAACCACATCAACCCGGCTATCCCTTGGTTTTACTAGGATATTTCAATGATATTCTGGATCAATCAGAAAAGAAAAAAAAAAGGAGGAAGGCATGCAACATATGCATGATATGTACCAATCCTCGCATTGATGGACGACCCCTACACCTTAAAAAACAAGCAACTGGGGTAAGATAACATTATGGAGGTACTAGATCGACCCTTATCAACCCAATATTAGTGAACAACAAACCCATATGCAGTAGTTACTCATCTCCCTAGAATAACATTTGATCGCACCCCAATCATATTGTATGTGAAACAATAGATTGGATAGAACAAAAAATAAATTTGAAAATTTATGGCTATCTCACCCACAACTCAAAAAATTAGTGTGCTCGTCTAGTATTCAATAACAAGATAGTAAAACGGCCCTAGACCTTCAATTGAAGCTCATAACAACCAGTCAATCTCTCTCGGGGTGGAATAAACAAACCTTTGGCCACCTACCAACTATGATCAAGAAATAAACAACTAAAATAAATATATCTCAGCATCAATGTGGTACCCAAACAAGAAATGACCTAGAATTCTGGCTAGTCCAAAAAAAGAATCTAAGAAGCAACCTCGTAGATCTGCAACAATGTCATCCAACATAATGGCAATAAAGATCCAGAATTCAATAGCTACAATCGGGAGATCTAAACACAAAAGTATTCTTCCACACCAAAGCAACCATGTACTGATCTTGTAACTACATTCAACAACTACAAAACATACAAAACAACTGGGTTGATAACAAAAATGATGTGGTTCAACTCATCCTTTATCATTTTTCTGAAAAATACACGGCTCCGGTGATTGATGAAGATCTTTTCGCAGATATCGGCCCAATATTAACTACCATACAAATGGGATTGATTACGAAAGAAGTATCTACATCATAAATAAAACAAGCTCTCTTCTCCGTAAACTCCGAGAGTGCTCTTGGTTCAGATGGTTACACAAGTAAGCTTTTCAAAGCTTTCTGGGAAACAACTCATTCTCAAATGATTTCTATGGTCAAAATATTTTTGAATAATATGAATAACCACCCATTCATGAATCACAGAAACCTCATGTTAATACCCAAAGTTGACCATCCATCAAAGCCTTCTCAATTAAGACCCGTAGGACTCTCCAACGTCACATATAAAATCATCGCAAAAATCCTGGTAAATATAATTAGACCATCTCCTCCCCTTCTTAATAAACCCTTTCCAAAGTACTTTTGTTCCACAAAAATAAATACGCGATAACAAGGAAATTGTTGGAGAACTATTCCACTATATCAGAACCTCATGCGTCAGCAAAGACCCAAAAATAGCTCTCAAATTGGATATCCAGAAAGCCTATGATAGACTAGATTAGGTATCGATCAAATTTTTTATCATCAAATTTGGATTTCCAACAATATTTGTGGATTACATCATGATATGCGTCACAACTGTAACATACTCGATCAACATTAATGGTACACCACATGGATACATAATCCCAACAAGAAGCATTAGGCAAAGAGACCCTCTTTCGTCATATATTTTCATAATCTGTGCAGAGATCTTGTCTACTAACTTGTGAAACCTTCAAAACCAAACGCTAGTAAAAGGTCTTAACATATCAAACAAAGCACCAACCATCATCCATTTAATGTACGCCGACGACCTTGTAATCACTTTCAAAGCTTGTACCCAAAGTAACAACCAACTCAAGAAACTACTTCGTTGTTATATATCTTTAGCGGGATATGTAATAAATACCTTCAAATCTGTTATTATTCATCACCCGAGACTAGACCCAATCAAGGTGACTGAGCTGCGGTAATTTATGGAAATCCTTACCATATGAAACCCCTTGGGTTGAATTTAAACAAGAAAATTTTTTTATACAAACCTCTGCGCCTCTACTTCAAAGATTGGCACGGAAATAAAAGGTATGAATGATAAAATGTCTAACCCAAGCAGGAAGAATGATGCTCATTAGCTACATCTCTAACCCCCGCAACAAACCACCTTAAGTATGCAAAAATTCTACCTACTAAAGTACACAAAAAATAGACCGTATCACCATGTATTTTCCATGGGGACATGACCCATCAGTTAAAAAGCTTCATCCAATTGGTTGGGATAAAGTAACAAAATCAATAATTGAAGGAGGTATAGGAAAAAGGAAAAGTAATGAACATAAAAAATCTCTTCTCATGAAAAAGATATGGAATTTGGATGATCAACCTGACTCCAATTATGGGGGACTATGAAACAAGAAATATCTCAACCAGCAATCAATCGTACAGGACATTGTTACCATTTCATCTTCTTCAAGCATTTAATGTAGGCAACTAGCATCCCTAGTCCCCACCATGAAAAGTTTTTTTTCCATCATATTAGAAATGGTCTAACAACACCCATCGAAGTAAACTGGATCGCACACTACCCAAAACTAGACCCAGCGCAATGTTACCCCATCCAAAAGGTTATGGATAACATTGATTTTATCTCACACAACTTGATTTCAATTGAAAATAAACACTCTCTCCCATCTTAAAGCACAAAAACTCATAAACATCCATCTACCCTAAGATAATCCGCAAGAAAAATATTTGGCCCCATTCAAAATCTGGTAAATACACTACATCTTCGGGATATAAATGTGTAAACCATCAAGTTGATCAACCTCCTCACAACCCCTCCCGAATACTAAATTATTATACCGGCAAAAAATTCAGCTTTTCTTGTGGAAAGCAATAAATGGAGGGCTACCTACCTTCACTATCCTATATAGCATCCATCTGACTAACTAGGACATTGGACGAAAATGCAACTCTAATCCAGAATCGGAAAACCACGTGCTACTTCAATTCGGATAACAGTGGAAACTTGGAGTATCTTACTCACGCATCACTCAAACACACATAACTCCATCCATAACCCCATAATCGACATAACTCCTCAAACAACCATTTACCAACTCTTATAACGATCGGCATCAACACCTTGCATGCATATCCTCACTCTGTTTTCTACAATGTACCTTATGGTTAGCAAGGAATGATTTGGTATAACGACAAAAGCAAACAATATCAGATGCAATTATAGCTTGGGTCATAAGACAACAACATGAGTACTCCGGGAATTTAAGAACTCACCTCTTGTGCTACTAGGTAAATCTATGGTACCTAATCATTATGGAAGCACCAAAAGAATATCAATAATCCTCATTGGATGGTCCAACCCAAATCTGAACTGGCTAAAGATCAACATATGGGACGGCCAAGGGCCATCCAGGTTTTGCAGATGCAGGCTTCATCTACAGATACTCAGAAGCATGAATTATGACGGCGTTTTCTCAACCTCTATAAATTACGACCTTCGTAACAGCGGAAAAATGGACTATGTTCTTAGCATCCAGAATGGAAACATAAAGGTAATGGTAAAAGGTTCTGTTTGAGACAACTTCATAAAAGCTTATCCCGTTTATCAAATCACCTACTGCTCCAACGTGGTACATCGCATGGATGGTTGATGAAATAAAAAAGGGATGCATAAAATTCCGCAACCAGTTATCCAGCACAACTATCGAGAAGAAAACCAGGCAACAGATGCCATGATCAATCATGCACAACTATCAACCAAAATTTGGGACCAAACAATCCCAATATTTATTAGTCACATTATTTTATATGGGTACCATATACCCACTCGAAAAAAAAATAGTGCATGCTTGGGTTTTTTTCTAAACTCAAGTGGTCGATTGTTTATAGTGGTATGAATTAACTGATGCGTGCCAAATATTGTATATATTTATCCCTTTTTGTTGGCATTTTAACTCATCTTCTGTGCCTTAATTCTACATTTTATCTCATATTCTGTATTTTCATTGTTTTCAAGAATAAATATTTTTATTAATTAATTTTGCATTTTTAGGTAATAAATAAAGTTCGGATGAGTCGCGGAGCGAAAAGAGCAGAAAAATAGTGAAAAGCCGGGAGAAATTACGCAAGGAAGCCGCGAAGAATGGTGCGCACAACCTCATTTTCTACACACAAAAGCGCCTCCGTTCTCAGCCATCAGATCAGTTCTCAGAAGCATCCGACGGTCGCTCCTTCATAGAGCATCAAAATCTGAAGTCTCTGCCAAGCACCACAGCGCTGAAATTCCAAGCCTTCAGATTAGATGGTAGTTGAATCCAACGGTCGCTCCCTTGCTGTTCATCAACGTTTGATATCTCCGCCTTACACTACAACACCTAACCCCATCTAGAGCCGTTAACTTCGTTGTATCAAAATATCTGACGGTCGCTACCAACCTCATCAGTAGGAACCATCCGATCTACCTACCATCTTCGCATCTCGCAGCTCAGAGTCACAGAACATCAAGACTCGGTGGATCCGCCTAACACCCTAGCAACCGAACCTATACCAGCTAACCAAACACCCCCCCTTCTCCCAAACCGTCGAGCCTCTCCTCCATCACCTTCCTCTGCAACTGACCACCACCTGCTCCGCCACCCACTCCATCTGCCACCACCACCAGCTCAATACGAGCTCTCAAATCACTCAACAACCCTAACCCACATCATTACTTCCCCTTTCACCAACTCTATGTCCTCCTAATCACTCAATTTCACGCCTCTCCCATGTCAGGAACCCTAGAGGTGAAATTGACAAATTAGGTGAAATTGACAAATTAGGTGAAATAGAGTTGCAATTGGAGGCGTGGATAACATCAGGGAGCAATTACAAAGCATGGGTCGACGATTTCAAGGATCAATTTCAAATAAATTAGGTAAACCTAATTCAACTGATTTTTGGGGAAGAACCCTAATTTAGGTATTTAGGGAAATTGTGTTTGTGAACTATAAATAGACTATGGGTGTGTGTGAGAGAGTATGCTTGGAGTAGCCAACATCCAGGACTTTCATGTCCTGTTAATTTTCAATTTCAGCTCAAATTTCATTTATGTTCATGATCACTATTTTTCTGTTAATGTTAATGTGTTAAGTTTCAATTTCCTGCTTGTTTCCTGTTAATGTGCAATATCCTGTTAGCATCCTGTTTAGGTTTAATTCCATGTTAGTTCAATGTTAATGTATCTGTTAGTTGCTGCTCACTGTGAAATAATGGAATGTTAGATTAAAACTTTGATGCATTGTGTTGAATGAGTAGTGGGGAGAAACTAGTGCTCACTAGTGACAATGAGCAAGCTAGTTCTCTTCCGACTCTAGAAGAGTGCCTTAGTCTGCTTCATTTCAGTTTCACCATCATCCCTGCCCTTGGCCTTAGGCCTTGGTTCATCTTGTTTTGTTCTTTGCTTTTGCCATGTGTTGCCCTGTTTGTGTTTCCTTTTGTTTATTTTGTTAGCCATCTTCTTTATTGCATTATCTTTGCTTCACTGCCACCTTTGCTTCTGTTGCTTTGCTTCTCTTATTCCAGTGCCTTGCAGCTGCTGTGCAGCACTTGTGCTGCATTGCCTTTCCTTCCCTTGCAGCTGCTGCTGCTGCCTTTCTGCAGTTCTTGCTGCCACCCCACTTCCCTTGCAGCTGCCTTTCTGCTACACTGCTGCCTCTGCTGTTGTTGCTGCTGCATCTTACTGCTTGTGCAGCTGCTACATTGCCTTCTCTGCCACTTCTGCTGCTGCACTACTACAATGCTTTCCCCTGCTGCTGCTGCTACTTGCACTGCTTGTGCAGCTGCTGTGCAGACTTGCTACTGTTGCTGCCTTCCAAGGCCAACTGAGTCCAAAGTCCAACTGAGCCCAAGTTCAAATCAGTGAAGCCCAAAGGCCCAGATTCTTGACTGAAACAAAAGCCCAAGGTTTAGTTCACTGAGGCCCATTTCATTAAGGCTCAAAGCCCAGTTTAGGTTAAGGTTAAAAGCCCAATCCAATTAACTGTGGGCTTAATCAAAAGCTTAAGTTTAAGGCTAAAGCCCATTTACACTTCAGAGACCAACTGAGCCCAAGCTCAGTTCATTTTATTGCGAACAAACCCATTAGTACTCAAAGCCCAATTTAAGCCAAAAGGCTTCAAAACCCAACAACAATTTAGGAACCCAATTAGCTAAAACACTTCCAAAACACACCCGATCTCTGTGGATCGACCCGTACTTGCACGAGCTACAACCGACGACCGTGCACTTGCGGTATTACTATAGGCCCCCGTTTTCATTGCGCATAATTTTATACACCCTTTCGAGGCCTGCCAAGTTTTTGGCGCCGCTGCCGGGGACTACCAAGTTTTTGGCGCCGTTGCCGGGGACTGCCAAGTTTTTGGCGCCGCTGCCGGGGATTGGTGCTGTGTTTTATCTGTGTTTTTCTTTAGCTATTTTGTATTTCATTTCATAGCATTTGCATCTGCATCTGCTTCATTTCATTTGCTGTTGGACCTGCTGATTCTGAACCTGTTTTTCCTCTGCTGGGACGCCACCAAGGAAAAGAACCAAAACCCAACTGGGTTTTTTCAACAATATCAGAGCAGCTGGGCTGTGCTAAAAAGGTAAGCCTAAACCCGTTCATTGAGAGAACCCAACCTGTGGGCTTCCAAATTTCTTTAATTGTGGGCTTGTAATAATTAACCCAATTTTTTGGGCTTTTTATTTTTCTATTTTGGGTTTGTAATAATTTATTCTTGGGCTTGTTTGTTTAATTTGTGGGCTTGTATTTATTTTGTGTGGGCTTGTTTAAATTCTTCCATTGGACTTGTATTTTGGACTCTGGGTTTAAACCCAGCTAAGCTTATAACTGATTGTGGACTTGCTTCCACTCAAGAGTGGACCTCGAAACCAAAGTTTTAAAACAAACGTCGGGCCTTAACCAACTGGGCCAAATTAAACTTTCAAAATTAAAACTTGGATTTTCGTAGGCCGCAGCCTTCCATTAGAGGACAAACAGTGGGCTTGCTCCCAATTTTAAAAACCAAATTTTATTTTCTTAAAAAAAAAAAAAAATTATTTAAAATTTTCTTTTGCTCCCAATTTTAAAACCAAATTTTTACTTGCTCCCATTTTAAACCAAAAGTTTTATTTTACTCCCATTTCAAAACCAAATTTTCTTTTATATCCCACCAAAACCAAATTTTTCCCAAAAATCCAAACCCATCAAAAACCAAATTTTTTTAAAACCCATTAAAACCAAATAGTGGGGTTTGTGTCATTTCAAAATGGACCAACCTCGTGCTCTCCATGAATACATGTATCCATCAATACAAATTCCATTATCATGTATTGTCTTACCTCAAACCAATAACCCTTTTAAAATAAATGCAAGCATGATACAAATACTTCCTATATTTCGAGGGTTCGATTCTGAGAACCCCTATACTCATGTAAGAGAGTTTGAACAAATTTGTCGGACTATGCAACCTGATCATTTGTCCGAAGACTCTCTGAAATTGCGTTTGTTTACATTTTCTTTAAAGGAAAGGGCCAAAACATGGTTTTACGGTTTGAGACCACAATCAATCACCACTTGGGAACAACTCACTAATCAATTTTTCCAAAAAAATTTTCCACATCATAGGACCATCGCTATTCGTCAAAATATCAATTGTTTTGTCCAATTGGATGAGGTAACTGTTTTTCACTATTTTGAACGTTTTAATGATTTGTTGAGTGAATGTCCGCACCATGAAATTGAGAAGTGGAGACTTGTCGTCATCCTCTATGAGGGACTAGACTTTAAATCTCGAACCATGGTTGAGTCTATGTGTAATGGTGAGTTTATTGATAAATCTGTGGACGATGCATGGAATTTCTTAGCCGAGATTGCAGAGAAAACCCATCAATGGGAATCCGTTAGGGAAACAGGAACAACACCACATGATATGAGTCACCCTCATGAATTAGAGTTTTATTCTTGTAATAGCTCCGACCTTAGGATTGAAAATTATCCTAGATTGCAAAATGCCTATCATGATGATGATGATGATTATGATGTTATATTAGAAGAACATGTCTATACTAAAAATGTTATGGAACCTTTGGGTTCAAATACATTAGGCTTCTCTACCCCGACCTTAATGCATGATATTTCTTCTAGTATTCCATGTGATGTTTCCCCTGATGTGCCGATACACGAGAATAAATCTGTTGATGATGTTGATAATTCTGATTGTAATCTTGCCAATTTGATTGATGATTGTGAGCATGATGTGACATGTGTAGATGAGTTAGAAGATTTTGATTTGATTGATAATATGCCTATTCTTCTACCTAAGTCACAATCTGATGGCCTTCCACCCAACCTAGATTTGGTTTGTACCAATATTGTAAAACCAATTTTTCTGAAAATTCCTAATCTAGGATTGGAACTGTGTGCTTCCCAAGTCCTCTTGGACTATTTTGCTTCAAAATATAACACTTTTAAAGAGCCACAGTTGGAAATTGCATGTTTGCCCATCCCGAAAACAGTCCATTATGAGTTAGACCTTTTGAATCCTGAACCCTTAAAATTAAAAGATTTTGTGCTTAAAAGTAAACCTGTTGAAAAATTTTGGTTTAGGGGTGATTCATTCGGTTTTTCGCTCTCACTCCCATTTAAGTCCAATTTTAGTGTTTTGAAACTTCCTTTGTCTCTACACTTTTTCTTTTGGGTTGATCCTCAACTCTTTAGATTGTTAGTGTATGGTGAATTTTTTGTATATAATCCAGTAGTTAAAATTTCTTAAAAACCCTTTTGTTCCTTTTGTATATATTTTGCTAATCCAATATGATCTCGGCTTAAATATGTTGGATTTTTGCCTTGAATAACGGAGTTTTAATTCTGCTTTCGCCGAAATCGGGTATTCTCTCTCCTTTTACTCTACTCAGCATGTCCCTTTCCATATGTTGCATTTTAATTCTTTCCATATTTTGAAACATTGAGGACAATGTTTAGTTTAGGTTTGGGGGTATAGAGTAGATACCACGATAATATGCTATAATTGAAAACAAAACTCCTTCTTCTTTTTGAAAAAAAAAAAAATTGAAAAATTCCAAAAAAAATTAAAAAATCAAAATTCAAAAAAATTAAAAAATGAAAAATCATAAAAATGGAGCTCATTTACCTTGAAATGTTGACTCTTGTGCAAATATGTATTTTTATTAGGAGTCTTAGTCTAGATATTTAGGCACCCTGATTCTAGCACAATTCACATAGTGATAAGAAATTTGCACGCGCACGATCTACCAATACATGTATGGCCTCGATCTTCAAGGTGTTTGATAGGAAGTTACGATTGCCAATCACTTTAGAATACTGAACGAAACTTGACTAGCTTGTTCTTTGGTTGGTTGGGATAGAAGGTGGAGGTTACATTAAGAAAAACAACCATCGAATTTAACTGGGTGCATCAAAAAGGGCTACCTCTTGCAAAGTGTCATGTAATCTTTTGTTTCTTTTTGTTATGTATCAAAAGTGTTTCCTTGTGTGAAAAAAAAAAAAAAAATATATATATATATATATATCAGAAAAATACAAAAAAAAAAAATCAAGTATTTATCAATTCCATCCTCTCTTGTTCCAAAAATAAAAGAGAGTAGTCAATGTAAATAAGAGTCATGTAAATATTTATCTTTTGTGTTTTTGTGTTGTAAGCAAGGAGGGTGTATGCCATTGATGTACAACGCGAGTAATTGTGAAATACCTCCAACTCATTCACAATTCTCGTAAAGTCCGGACAGCTAGCTAGATTTCGACCTCAGTTCTTAGCCTGAGAAACTATCTCTTGGTGATTAGTAGTCATGACTTCAGATCTTTCTTTACACATGTGTAGATACACTTTACACTCTTATCACATGTCCTTATTTGTTATCAGTGCTAGGATTGTGCCTTCGATAGCTAGATTGACATCTCCATTTTGCTGTGAGCTAAATTGTTTTGCACATGTCACGTTTGATGGAATCTGAGCTTATATTTTGTCCTTAGGTTTTGTAGGCACACCTCTGGTAAACCTTCACGAGACTTCAACTCGTCCACTAGGGACACTTAGTGGTTTAAAAGGCTTAGTGCATACGCTAAATGCATTCGAGAGACCAGCGACAGTGGTATAGTTAGGATTTCCTTAGTTTTGTTTTACTTGAGGACAAGTAAAATTCAGGTTTGGGGGTATTTGATGAGTGCCAAATATTGTATATATTTATCCCTTTTTGTTGGCATTTTAACTCATCTTCTGTGCCTTAATTCTACATTTTATCCCATATTCTGTATTTTCATTGTTTTCAAGAATAAATATTTTTATTAATTAATTTTGCATTTTTAGGTAATAAATAAAGTTCGGATGAGTCGCGGAGCGAAAAGAGCAGAAAAATAGTGAAAAGCCGGGAGAAATTACGCAAGGAAGCCTCGAAGAATGGTGCGCACAACCTCATTTTCTACACACAAAAGCGCCTCCGTTCTCAGCCATCAGATCAGTTCTCAGAAGCATCCGACGGTCGCTCCTTCATAGAGCATCAAAATCTGAAGTCTCTGCCAAGCACCACAGCGCTGAAATTCCAAGCCTTCAGATTAGATGGTAGTTGAATCCAACGGTTGCTCCCTTGCTGTTCATCAACGTTTGATATCTCCGCCTTACACTACAACACCTAACCCCATCTAGAGCCGTTAACTTCGTTGTATCAAAATATCTGACGGTCGCTACCAACCTCATCAGTAGGAACCATCCGATCTACCTACCATCTTCGCATCTCGCAGCTCAGAGTCACAGAACATCAAGACTCGGTGGATCCGCCTAACACCCTAGCAACCGAACCTATACCAGCTAACCAAACACCCCCCTTCTCCCAAACAGTCGAGCCTCTCCTCCATCACCTTCCTCTGCAACTGACCACCACCTGCTCCGCCACCCACTCCATCTGCCACCACCACCAGCTCAATACGAGCTCTCAAATCACTCAACAACCCTAACCCACATCATCACTTCCCCTTTCACCAACTCTATGTCCTCCTAATCACTCAATTTCACGCCTCTCCCATGTCAGGAACCCTAGAGGTGAAATTGACAAATTAGGTGAAATAGAGTTGCAATTGGAGGCGTGGATAACATCAGGGAGCAATTACAAAGCATGGGTCGACGATTTCAAGGATCAATTTCAAATAAATTAGGTAAACCTAATTCAACTGATTTTTGGGGAAGAACCCTAATTTAGGTATTTAGGGAAATTGTGTTTGTGAACTATAAATAGACTATGGGTGTGTGTGAGAGAGTATGCTTGGAGTAGCCAACATCCAGGACTTTCATGTCCTGTTAACTTTCAATTTCAGCTCAAATTTCATTTATGTTCATGATCACTATTTTTCTGTTAATGTTAATGTGTTAAGTTTCAATTTCCTGCTTGTTTCCTGTTAATGTGCAATATCCTGTTAGCATCCTGTTTAGGTTTAATTCCATGTTAGTTCAATGTTAATGTATCTGTTAGTTGCTGCTCACTGTGAAATAATGGAATGTTAGATTAAAACTTTGATGCATTGTGTTGAATGAGTAGTGGGGAGAAACTAGTGCTCACTAGTGACAATGAGCAAGCTAGTTCTCTTCCGACTCTAGAAGAGTGCCTTAGTCTGCTTCATTTCAGTTTCACCATCATCCCTGCCCTTGGCCTTAGGCCTTGGTTCATCTTGTTTTGTTCTTTGCTTTTGCCATGTGTTGCCCTGTTTGTGTTTCCTTTTGTTTATTTTGTTAGCCATCTTCTTTATTGCATTATCTTTGCTTCACTGCCACCTTTGCTTCTGTTGCTTTGCTTCTCTTATTCCAGTGCCTTGCAGCTGCTGTGCAGCACTTGTGCTGCATTGCCTTTCCTTCCCTTGCAGCTGCTGCTGCTGCCTTTCTGCAGTTCTTGCTGCCACCCCACTTCCCTTGCAACTGCCTTTCTGCTACACTGCTGCATCTGCTGTTGTTGCTGCTGCATCTTACTGCTTGTGCAGCTGCTACATTGCCTTCTCTGCCACTTCTGCTGCTGCACTGCTACATTGCTTTCCCCTGCTGCTGCTGCTACTTGCACTGCTTGTGCAGCTGCTGTGCAGACTTGCTACTGCTGCTGCCTTCCAAGGCCAACTGAGTCCAAAGTCCAACTGAGCCCAAGTTCAAATCAGTGAAGCCCAAAGGCCCAGATTCTTGACTGAAACAAAAGCCCAAGGTTTAGTTCACTGAGGCCCATTTCATTAAGGCTCAAAGCCCAGTTTAGGTTAAGGTTAAAAGCCCAATCCAATTAACTGTGGGCTTAATCAAAAGCTTAAGTTTAAGGCTAAAGCCCATTTACACTTCAGAGACCAACTGAGCCCAAGCTCAGTTCATTTTATTGCGAACAAACCCATTAGTACTCAAAGCCCAATTTAAGCCAAAAGGCTTCAAAACCCAACAACAATTTAGGAACCCAATTAGCTAAAACACTTCCAAAACACACCCGATCTCTGTGGATCGACCCGTACTTGCACGAGCTACAACCGACGACCGTGCACTTGCGGTATTACTGTAGGCCCCCGTTTTCATTGCGCATAATTTTATACACCCTTTCGAGGCCTGCCATTAACCTTAACCCCTGAGATAGTTTTTTTCATCTCTCTTTTTGCAAATTAGGAATTCAATGAAAATATTAACTTAAGACGTTAGCAGTCGTGGTTACAACATAAGTATAGCCATCTAGTATAAAGCTAGGGTATAAAACCCAAGACTACAAATGTATAAGACCCAAGACGTACAAATTAAATATATTACATGAAAAATGAAAGAAAAACAATCGAAAGTAAACGTCAAAATTACCGAGTGTTGGACATGCATATCTTACCTTGTTAAAAATCTTGACAAGGAAAATCCATAGAGATACAATCTTGATGCGAAGGAAAAGAGTACAACGCAATAAGTCCTAAAGAAGATCCTTAAACTCATACAAATTTATATACAACATTTTAACAAAAATTAACATTTTAACTCATACAAATTTATTTTTAATTTTTAATAGAATAGGTTTTGCAATTCAAAAAGGACTTGCGGCGCAGCTTGTTGCTCGCTTGCCTGCTATGTAACCCTTTCTTTATTCTAATCAGAAAACTAATATGATCAACGGGAAAATAACAAAGATAATTAACTAAGTTAAAAATAAAATAAAAAAGTACGAAGCTCGTAGCATTGAGTAAAACAGAAAGGTATTTATTAAAACTCCTCCGTGAATTTAGTAGTGAATTCTGTTGCACTATTCCTGGCTAAGAAAAGGGAATTTAAAAGAAAATTATCGTAGTTGTCTAGATATAATCCATTTTGGTCTAGATCTGAATAAGGATTTCTAGTTTTTTGATCCCTAGGTAGGTTTCAGTGATTATAGTTGTTTTAGTTATGTCAAGGTTGTTATTTAGATGTGTTTTTATTCCTAATTATGTTTGGTTTCGTTTTCAACTATTCTCTCCTTCCTTTTCTGTGGGATTCTAGCCTTCCTTTTTGTGGGATTTTCTCTATTAGTAAAGTTTTGTTTGTGATTCGTTAATTTGGGTTCAAGTGTAATGGAGATCGACAAGGGTTTCTCTTCATTACTCTCTACAAGATGGTGAGTTATTCGGCAAATTTCTTTTATTTCACAAGAGCATCTCTTCTTCAAAAAGAACAACATCCAAAATGGTTGGATTTAAATCCTAACACCATTCTTTCTCTCTACCTTCTAAAGAAGAATTTGACATGTTTTTTGCGGTATTTTGATCTTCTATTCTCGATTTACTTGCTTGTTATATTATTTTTTTTGTAATTATCTTTTGAGTTACTTGATGTACTTGCTCTTGAAAAGCCACCATGTAATCAATATTTTAGGACGAGGTGAATTGGTTAGTTTGATGTATAAAAAAAGAACTACACATGAAAATATAATATCGAGTTTTTTTTTGGCGTTGGAAAGTTACAGAAAATTTTAATGTCCTAATCCATGATTAGGGTTATGGAACATAAACCCGACGAAATGGGTTGCGACTTCGGGCGAACATTTCTGGAATGATCCTCCATTTTCTATGTGATATACAATGGGTGTCATGGAAACCCTTTCCAGTACATAGGTTCCGTTAAAAAAAATTACTTTTTTTCTTTCGTTTACTCTAGAAGTAAGGCCCTTCCCCCCTCTAGTTCTTGTTTCTTTTTTCATGTTCTTTTTCAATAAATCCTCCTCCGAGTTTTGGTTAAAAAAAAACAAAATTATTATAGAGGCTGTAAAGAATGGCTTTGAAGGCTCCTATGATTCCAAATGTCCCAAATATGGATAAAGTGGGACCTAATTTATGACAAAAATACAAACATTCCCTTTGATAACTAACCTAATTACCTAACCTAAACCTAATTAAAACCAAAATAAAAACTAAACCTAAACCTAACAAACACACGACAGTAAAAGAAAAACTAAAAAAAAAAAAAGACTTTTCTTTTTCCTCTTCTTCCTCGCTTCGTCTCCTCCAACGTATATTCTTCTTTTTCATCCATTTCTTCTTCTTCAATAATGATTATCTTAGCCAATAATAACTTCAATCGGGCAAAAATTGGAAAACCATATATTTTGTGTACTTTTTTATTGCATGAGTAGGTTAGATTCGATTAAATTAGTAATTTAGAAATTAGTTTCAGAAATAAATGCTGTTGGGAAACCAATATTTCTCAACTGCAGGAACTTTTTACGGTTGGGAAAAATATGAACTCCCAACCATATGTAGATTTTACGGTTAGAAAACCTAACCTATGTTAAATTTTCAAAAAAAAAAGAAAAATCTCAATAGTAATTTTTTCTAACTTTATCCACGGTTGTAAAAGTATGAACTCCCAACCATATGTTGCAATTACGGTTTGAAACCTAACGGTAAGTTCAATTTTTTAAAAAAAATAAAACTCAAAATATCTTTCTTTTAGATTTGCAGACACTGGTTATAAATCAAATCATTAGTCTAATCTAATCACTAACATTGTTAGTTTAGTTAATCTAACCATTAATAGTAATCAATCAAGGGACTTTTAGCCATTAACAATAACATAAATAATAGGATAAAGGTTTTTGTTGATCACTATTTCATGACCTCGTTTGCTCTCCTTTGAGCCTTGGAAGCTAAAAACTTGGAACTCTTATAATAGGCTTCAAACACAAAAAAAAAATGTACGGAACACTCGCAAAATAACTCACAAGGATTTTCTATAAGCAAGTCTTTTTCCATGCGCCCGAGATATCTCTTGTCCTACCTTAAAATCCAGCAACTCCGTAATAACCTTCTTTGCTAAGTGCTAACTTAACTCGTTAACTGCTATGCAAATGGAAACTGCAAAGACTAGAAAGGAAAAAGTTTGGAATCGATTTAAAGCCCGTTAATGACCCCCCGTTGGCAAAGTCTCACCTCATTATTAAAGGAAGTCATTCACATGGTCGGCATGGGAGTTAGGAGGGATAGGGAAGGAGACAATCTGGTGCCGTATGTCATGGGGCGAGATAGCAATTTTGCAGGACAGGAAAAGATAAATAACGTGTTGGAAATTTTGGGTTAAACAAGAGGATGAAAACAGAAACAGAAAATGGTGTACTCCTGACTTCGAGGCTCTTTCGATTCTTTTAGACAATAATTCGACCTTTCCCAATAAATTTGGCGAGTACAAACGGACTCTCGAATTATGCCTTCAGGATTTAATGAAGCCCTAACACCGTAATCGAATTCAAAGATTGACCAAGAATCACACTGTATAAAGTTCTGATGATGCTTTTTAGAGAAGAAGAAAACATTTGATGTATTGGAATGGGAGAACATCTTCGCTACTTATAGTGATATTCATGCCTGTTGGTAGTGTCGTTTCATCACCAACAGACGCTTCCAAAAGCCATTAATGGTGGCTTATGGGAAGAGACGCGTCTGTTCAATTTTGAATGGAAACTTCTATGTTTTACAAACCTTATAAAATGAAGAAAAAAAACGCGTCTGTTCGATCACCGTATAACTCTGCGTAGCGGCAAACCTTGAAAATATCCAACATTCTCCCCCTATTTTCAAAAATGAGAAAAACACAAAAACACAAAGTAAAAAAAAAAAATTAAATCAGAGTGGTTGCATCATTAAAGTGACTGCCTGGTGGGCCCGGGAAAGCGTGAAAATTAAGCGTAATAAAAACGCGGGCCTACAGTAATACCGCAAGTGCACGGTCGTCGGTTGTAGCTCGTGCAAGTACGGGTCGATCCACAGAGATCGGGTGTGTTTTGGAGTTCCTAGCTATTTTGGGTTCTAAATTTGCTAATGGGCTTTGAATACCCTTTGGAACTGTTGGGCTTGGAATTGAACTTGGGTTCAATGGAGTGAACTGAGCCTTGGGCTCAGAAATGTGGACTATGGGCTTTAGGTCTTAAACCTTGTTTTGGTCTTCTGGTAAGCCCAAGTTGTGCTCTGGGCTTTTGGGTTAAGCCCACAGTTGAATGGTTTGGACTTTGGTTTGAGCTGGGCCTGTGGTCTTTCAACAATTTACAATGGGCTTTGAGCCTTAATGAAATGGGCTTGGTTTAGCTAGGCCTTTGGGCTTCACTGAATTGAACTTGGGCTCAGTGTTGAAGTGAGCTTTGGGCTCAGTTGCAGCAGCAGCAGCAGTGGAAGGGAGGCAATGCAGCAATGCAGAGGAAAGCAGCAACAGCAGGGTTGCAGGGCAGATGGGTTGCAGCAGCAGCTGCACAAGCAGTGCACAGCAGCACAAGGCCAAGAAAACAGCAGCAACAGCAGTAGGAAGGAAAAAAACAGCTGCAGCAACAGCAGCTGCAGCAACAACAAGGCAGTGGAAGCAGAAGCAAGGAAGAAAAAGGCAAACAAAATGAACATGGAAGCAACACAGGGCAACACAGGGCAAAAGCAAAGAACAATGCAAGTGAACCAAGGCCTAAGCCAAGGGCAGGGATGATAGTGAAACTGAAATGGTGACAATGCAAGGCCAATGGAAGAATACAGGCATACAAATAGAATGGGAAGAGAATTAGCTTGCTATGAGCACTAATTTCTCCCAATGCTCAATCAACACATTGCATCCTAAGCATACAAAAATGGAATGGCAAGATAATCAGCTTGCTATGAGCACTGATTTCTTCCATTACTCAATCAATTCAGTGCTTCAAAGGCTTCTATCCTAGCATTAACAGGAACATAACAGGAACATTAACAAAGGAACATTATCAAAGGAACTTATCAACACAATGCATCAAAACAAGCACATTAACAGGATCATCAACAGGATATGAAAACAAGCACATTAACAGGAACATAACAAACATTTAAACTACTAAACAGGGAATGTAAATTGCAAAACAAGAACCCTAAAAATTAACAGTGAAATTAAAATTGGAATTAAACCTAATTGGTAACTTGGCTAGTCCAAGAACAAGTTTTAACAGTGATACCCAACCCTCAATTTATACCCAAACATTAAAATTAGGGTTTCCCCCAAATCCCAAAAATTAGGGTTTAACTTTCATTACCCAAAATCGAGGAATTGACTCTCTTATCTTCGACCCATTCCTCCTCTGATCTTCCTGCTTCCTCTCCTGTGTTCGATTGATGTCTAGAGCCTCATCTATTTTAGTGATTTCCAACCTAGGGTTTAGAATGGTGAGAAGTCACTAAAATAGATGGCTAGAGAGATAAAGGAACGGACTGGAGAGGTACTGATGATGTTGGTGAAGAAGTGATGGTGTTGCAGAGGTGAGGTGGTGGCTGGAAATGGTCGGGGAAGGTGGTGGTAGAGAGGTGGCTCTGCAAATGTCGGGGAAGAAGGAGCTCAGTTGATTTTGGGAGAAGGGATGCGTTTGTTTAGGGTGTATAGGGTTCCAGTACTAGGGTGTTGAGCGGTGCATCAAGATGGGTGTACCGCGAGCTGAAGCCGCTGGATATGGAGATGGTAGGTGGATCGGACGGCTAAGAAAGAAGAAGCTTGTAGCGACCGTAGGATGTAAAATACAACGAAGTCAACGGTGCGAGATTAGGTTAGGTGTTGTAGTGTTGAGCGGAATCATCGGGATTTGATGCACAGGCATAGGAGCGACCGTAGGATTCAACTGCAATCTAATCTGATGGCTTGGAATTTAGGCACTATGGTGTTTGATAGGAGCTTCAGATTTTGATGCGCGATGAAGGAGCGACCATCGGATGCTGAGATGAATCCGATCTAACGGCTGAGAATGGAGGCGGGTATGGATATAGAAAATGGGTTTGGGTAAGGATTTTGGGCCTTGGGTATGCCAAGCCCATATCTTCTTTAAGAACAATTCTTCCTTCTTGAGCCCATTTCTACCTTTTTGGTCTTGTGCACAACATTCTTCGCGGTTTCCTAGCGTAATTTCTTCCGGCTTTTCACTACTTTTCTGCTCTTTTCCGCTCTGCTATTCATCCAAACTTTATTTATTACCTAAAAATGCAAAATTAAGTAAGAAAAATATTTATTCTTGAAAACAATGAAAATACAGAACATGGGATAAAATGTAGAATTACTGCACAAAAGATGAGTTAAATGCCAACAAAAAGGGATAAATATATACATTATTTGGCACTCATCAAATACCCCCAAACCTGAATTTTACTTGTCCTCAAGTAAAACAAAACTAAGGAAATCCTACCTAAACCACTGACGCTGGTCTCTCGAATGCATTTAGCGTATGCACTAAGCCTTTTAAACCACTAAGTGTCCCTAGTGGACGAGTTGAAGTCTCGTGAAGGTTTACCAGAGGTGTACCTACAAAACCTAAGGACAAAATATGAGCTCAGATTCCATCAAATGTGACATGTGCAAGTCAGTTAAGCTCACAGCAAAATGGAGATGTCAATCTAGCTATCGAAGGCACAATCCTAGCACTGATAACAAAAAAAGACATGTGATAAGAGTGTAAAGTGTATCTACACATGTGTAAAGAAAGATCTGAAGTTATGACTACTAATCACCAAGAGATAGTTTCTCAGGCTAAGAACTGAGGTCGAAATCTAGCTAGCTGTCCGGACTTTACGAGAATTGTGAATGAGTTGGAGGTATTTCACAATTACTCGCGTTGTACATCAATGGCATACACCCTCCTTGCTTATTACAATGAAACAACAAAAGATGACTCTTTACATGACTCTTATTTACATTGACTATTCTCATTTTATTTTTGGAACAAGAGATGATGGAATTGATAAGTACTTGATTTTTTTGTATTTTTCTGATATATATATATATATATATATATTATTTTTTGAAGGAGACACTTTTGATACATATACAAAAGGAAACAAAAGATTACATGACACTTTGCAAGAGGTAGCCCTTTTTGATGCACCCAGTTAAATTCGATGGTTGTCTTTCTTAATGTAACCTCCACCTTCTATCCCAACCAACCAAAGAACAAGCTAGTCAAGTTTCGTTCAGTATTCTAAAGTGATTGGCAATCGTAACTTCCTATCAAACACCTTGAAGATCGAGGCCATACATGTATTGGTAGATCGTGCGCGTGCAAATTTCTTATCACTATGTGAATTGTGCTAGAATCAGGGTGCCTAAATATCTAGACTAAGACTCCTAATAATTACATATTTGCACAAGAGTCAACATTTCAAGGTAAATGAGCTCCATTTTTATGATTTTTCATTTTTTAATTTTTTTGAATTTTTTCGATTTTTTCAAAAGAAGAAGGAGTTCGTTTTCAATTATAGCATATTATCATGGTATCCATTCCATACCCCCAAACCTAAACTAAACATTGTCCTCAATGTTTCAAAAGATAACAAAATTATAATGCAACATATGAAGAGGAACATGCTAAGTAGAGTAAAAGGAGAGAGAATACCCGATTCGTCGAAAACACGAACCGAACTCCATTATTCACCGGCTTTGAAGCACAGCCCAGCTGTTCAGTTTGGTTGCAAAAGCCCAGTTGGGCTTTGGATCATCCTAAGCTTTGGCTTCAACACTCAAGGCCCAGTTGGGCTTGGTTCAATTTCCTCTCCCTCTGCAGCTTACAGCCCAACAGCAAGGTTCTTCTAGCCCAGCAGCTAGGTAAGCAAAGTGTACCTACAGCCCACCAGCAGCTCTGGCAAGCAAGGCAACAACCAACAGCAGCACCAGTTACCTGCACACTTAAATGTGTGTGATCAATACACAAAGAACATGGGCAAAGTAAGCAAAGTTGAAGAACTGCAATGCAGTTGTGCAATTGCAGATGGAGAAAATGCTTACAGAATGCAGAATATAAAGTTGCTGAGAACATGCAGTTTAAGAAGTTGCTGAAAACGACAATGCATAGCTATCATTACAAGAGCTAAGTTACAGGAAGAGATGAAGGCTGAGGCTACAGAGCAAGATGCTAAAGTGAATGAAATGCAGAATTAGTTTAAGATGACGATGGTATGCAGCTAGACTAAAAATTCAAATTTAAGATATAGTGGTATGCAGTTATGAATTATGCTACAGGAATGGAATGCAATGCAAAAGAATGGCAACAGTGAAGATTGAGCTAAAAATGCATATGTACAGGAGAGACTACACAGCAAGCTAGAAGAGCAAGTGAGCAGCAAATGAGCAAAGGGAAATAACTTGTAAGAGTGACAGCAAGAGTGACAGATGAAGATGCAAGAATGAGGTTATGTGCAAGATATGCAATGAAAGTGCAAATATGCAGTGACAATGAAAAGTATGCAGTAAAATGCAGAAAATAAGAGCAAAGATAAAGAGCAAACAGCAACAGCGCCGCTACCGAGTCCCCGGCAGCGGCGCCAAAAACTTGATAGCTAAGGAATTAAACCTAAAACTATGGTACCGAGTCCCCGGCAGCGGCGCCAAAAACTTGATAGCAAAAGGAATATGTCCTAAAACTACGTTTTATCCTAACCTGCAAGTGCACAGGATCTAAAGTAGAAAGTGAATAAGCAGGGGTTTGTCCACAGGGACTTGGAGGGAGCTATTGTTGTTTTCCTAAATTTCCTAACTAATTTCCTAAACTAAGTGACAGTGGGAATGAAGGTGTGATTCTAGGGTTAAGATTTCCCCTTCACCTAGCTAGTTCACCTAGGTTAAGTTTTTGTCATATGGCTAGTTAACTAACCTTACAGCCTTAGCTAACCCCTAGTATTGGCTGTCTGTTTAAGGCACAGGCAATCACAGGTCAACTAGGCAGTGGATTACTAACTAATATAGCTGATTAACCCCTTAGAACCACCACTGACCCCTAGCATTAGTGGTCTTCTTACAGCACCACTAATCACAAGTCAGTTGGGCTTTTAGGAATCTAACTAGCCTAAGCTATTTTGAGTTCAACAAAAACTATCCTAATGGCTAACCATCATGGTTCAGTTGTCTTCTCTGAGGTTTAAACAGGGAAAATACATGATCATGTGTAGAAACAATACAAACATGCTAATTAACACAAACATAACATGACAGATGGATACAAAACATCACAGGAACAAACATCACACACAGAACACAACAGGATATTACACTAAACATGAACACAACATGAACAGCACAAAAATGATCATTAACAGAACTTGGTTCTGGACACACTGGCTAATCCAGGCATAACCTCAACAACACCCTCACAGCTCCTATTTATACAATTCGAATTAGGGTTACACTTTCCCCCAAATTCCCAAAACAGTGAATTAGGGTTTTTGAAATTAAAGAAATTGACATGACAATTCTCACCCATACTCCTGCTGCTCTTCTTCCTGCTCCTCTTCATGTCTTCCATGCTGCTACGCTCCAGCTCGAGCTTCCTCTGCCTATCAACCTAGTTCATCGATTTCAAAACCCTAACAGAGAGAGGGAGTGTGAAATCAGTGAAATAGGTAGCATAGGATGATGGGGGAAGGATGGGTTTTGGTTGTATTTGATGTAGGGTGGTTGTAGTGGCTGGTAGGGATGATGGCGATGGCAGAAGGTGATGGTGATGGCAGAGCTGTTCTCTGCAGAGGGAAGAAGGGAGAAGAAGAAGGTGGGTTCGATGGCTAGGGCGTGTTTGTTTTGTGGGATATAAACTTAGGTGCTAGGGTGTTGAGCGAGGATAAGGATTTTTGATGTTTGGCGAATCTCGACCGTGGGATGTGGAGATGAAAGATCAATCTGACGGTGAGATGAAGTGGATCCTGCAGAGACCGTTGGATTATACAATACAACAAAATTAACGACACCAGATGGAGTTAGGTGTTGTAGTGTTAAGCGGAAGTATCGAGATTTGATGCACAGGCAAAGAAGCGACCGTAGGATCTAAATGTGATCTAATCTGAAGGCTTGGAATTTAGGCACTATGGTGTTTTGCAGGGACTTCAGATTTTGATGCACGATGAAGAAGCGACCATTGGATGATGAGATGGATCCAATCTAACGGCTGATAATGGAGGCGGGTATGGATATAGAAAATGGGTTTGGGTAAGGGTTTTGGGCCTTGGGTATGCCAAGCCCATATCTTCTTTAAGAACAATTCTTCCTTCTTGAGCCCATTCCTAGCTTTTTGGACGTGCGCTCCATTCTTTGCGGCTTCCTTGCGTAATTTCTTCCGGCTTTTCACTACTTTTCTGCTCTTTTCCGCTCTGCTATTCATCCAAACTTTATTTATTACCTAAAAATGCAAAATTAAGTAAGAAAAATATTTATTCTTGAAAACAATGAAAATACAGAACATGGGATAAAATGTAGAATTACTGCACAAAAGATGAGTTAAATGCCAACAAAAAGGGATAAATATATACATTATTTGGCACTCATCAAATACCCCCAAACCTGAATTTTACTTGTCCTCAAGTAAAACAAAACTAAGGAAATCCTACCTATACCACTGTCGCTGGTCTCTCGAATGCATTTAACGTATGCACTAAGCCTTTTAAACCACTAAGTGTCCCTAGTGGACGAGTTGAAGTCTCGTGAAGGTTTGCTTAGAACGTACCTACAAAGTTCTAGGTCAAAATATAAGCTCAGATTCCATCAAATGTGACATGTGCAAAACAGTTTAAGCTCACAACAAAATGGAGATGTCAATCTAGCTATCGAAGGCACAATCCTAGCACTGATAACAAAAAAAAGACATGTGATAAGAGTGTAAAGTGTATCTACACATGTGTAAGTTATGACTACTAATCACCAAGAGATAGTTTCTCAGGCTAAGAACTGAGGTCGAAATCTAGCTAGCTGTCCGGACTTTACGAGAATTGTGAATGAGTTGGAGGTATTTCACAATTACTCGCGTTGTACATCAATGGCATACACCCTCCTTGCTTATTACAATGAAACAACAAAATGACTCTTTACATGACTCTTATTTACATTGACTATTCTCTTTTTATTTTTGGAACAAGAGATGATGGAATTGATAAATACTTGATTTTTTTGGAAACACTTTTGATACATGTACAAAAGGAAACAAAAGATTACATGACACTTTGCAAGAGGTAGCCCTTTTTGATGCACCCAGTTAAATTCGATGGTTGTCTTTCTTAATGTAACCTCCACCTTCTATCCCAACCAACCAAAGAACAAGCTAGTCAAGTTTCGTTCAGTATTCTAAAGTGATTGGCAATCGTAACTTCCTATCAAACACCTTGAAGATCGAGGCCATACATGTATTGGTAGATCGTGCGCGTGCAAATTTCTTATCACTATGTGAATTGTGCTAGAATCAGGGTGCCTAAATATCTAGACTAAGACTCCTAATAATTATACATATTTGCACAAGAGTCAACATTTCAAGGTAAATGAGCTCCATTTTTTATGATTTTTTAATTTTTTAATTTTTTTTTGAATTTTGATTTTTCAATTTTTTCAAAAAGAAGGAGTTCGTTTTCAATTATGGCAAATTATCGTGGTATCTACTCTATACCCCCAAACCTAAACTAAACATTGTCCTCAATGTCATATGGAAAGGGACATGCTGAGTAGAGTAAAAGGAGAGAGAATACCCGATTTCGGCGAAAGCAGAATTAAAACTCCGTTATTCAAGGCAAACAATCCAACATATTTCAGCCGAGATCATATTGGATTAGCAAAATATATACAAAAGGAACAAAAGGGTTTTTAAGAAATTTTATCTACTGGATTATATACAAAAAATTCACCATACACCAAAAGTCTAAAGAGTTGAGGATCAACCCAAAAGAAAAAGTGTAGAGACATGGAAAGTTTCAAAACACTAAAATTGGACTTAAATGGGAGTGAGAGTGAAAAACCGAATGAATCACCCCTAAACCTAAATTTTTCAACAGGTTCACTTTTAAGCACAAAATCTAACAATTTTAGGGGTGCAGGATTCAAAAGGTCTAACTCATAATGGACTGTTTTCGGGATGGGCAAAGAAATGCATTCCAACTGTGGCTCTTTAAAAGTGTTATATTTTGAAGCAAAATAGTCCAAGAGGACTTGGGAGGCACACAGTTCCAATCCTAGATTAGGAATTTTCAGAAAAGTTGGTTTAAAATTTTTGTTACAAACCAAATCTAGGTTGGGTGGAAGGCCATCAGATTGTGACTTAGGTAGAAGAATAGGCATATCATTATCAATCAAATCAAAATCTCCTAACTCATCTACACATGTCACATCATGCTCACAATCATCAATCACATTAGCAAGATCACAATCAGAGTCATCAACATCATCAACAGATTTATTCTCATGCATCGGCACATCAGGGGAAACATCACATGGAATACTAGAAGAAATATCATGCATTAAGGTCGGGGCAGAGAAGCCTAATGTATTTGAACCCAAAGGTTCCATAACATTTTCAGTATAGACATGTTCTTCTAACATAACATCATAATCATCATCATCATCATGATAGGGATTTTGCAATCTAGGATAATTTTCAATCCTAAGGTCGGAGCTATTACAAGAATAAAACTCTAATTCACGGGGGTGATTCATATCATGTGGTGTTGTTCCTGTTTCCCTAACGGATTCCCATTGATGGGTTTTCTCTGCAATCTCGGCTAAAAAATTCCATGCATCATCCACAGATTTATCAATAAACTCACCATTACACATAGACTCAACCATGGTTCGAGATTTAAAGTCTAGTCCCTCATAGAGGATGACGACAAGTCTCCACTTCTCAATTCCATGGTGCGGACATTCACTCAACAAATCATTAAAACGTTCAAAATAGTGAAAAACAGTTTCCTCATCCAATTGGACAAAACAATTGATACTTTGACGAATAACGATGGTCCTATGATGTGGAAAGAATTTTTTGAAAAATAGATCTGTGAGTTGGTCCCAAGTGTTGATTGATTGTGGTCTCAAACCGTAAAACCATGTTTTGGCCCTTTCCTTTAAAGAAAATGTAAACAAACGCAATTTCAGAGAGTCTTCGGACATGTGATCAGGTTGCATAGTCCGACAAATTTGTTCAAACTCTCTTACATGAGTATAGGGGTTCTCAGAATCGAACCCTCGAAATATAGGAAGTATTTGTATCATGCTTGCATTTATTTTAAAAGGGTTATTGGTTTGAGGTAAGACAATACATGATAATGGAATTTGTATTGATGGATACATGTATTCATGGAGAGCACGAGGTTGGCCCATTTTGAAATGACACAAAGCCCACTATTTGGTTTTAATGGGTTTTAAAAAAATTTGGTTTTTGATGGGTTTGGATTTTTGGGAAAAATTTGGTTTTGGTGGGATATAAAAGAAATTTGGTTTAAAATTGGGAGCAAAAGAATTTTTTTTTTTTTTTTTTGAACCAAAACTGAAATTTAACTGAGCTTGCAAATTTAACATTTAACAGAACTTGAAAGTTCTGGATGCAGGCTAATCCAAACATAGTTTTTACAACAATCCCACAATACATATTTATACCCACAGACAATTATGGTTCTACCCAATTTTCCCAAAATAACAGTAGGCTAGGGTTGGTGATTACTCACCTAATTTGATGTAGCAACATCAAATTGAACTCGACCCATGCTTTGTAATTGCTCCTACTCCATTCCCATGCTCTAATTGCAACTCTAGGTTACCTAATTTATCAATTTTTTCACGCCTAGGGTTTCAGGCAGAGAAGCGTGAAAAAATGAGAAAATAGGGAACTAGAGGGCTAGGGGGGAGATGGGTTTTGGTTGTTGGGTGATAGGGTGATGATGGTGGAGGTGTGGTGGTGGCAGTGAGTTGGTGGCAGAGGTGGAGAAGGTGGTGGCGACATGGTGTCTCTGCAGAGGGAGGGGATGGAAGAGGGGCTCGACTGTTTGGGAGAAGGGGGGTGTTTGGTTAGCTGGTATAGGTTCGGTTGCTAGGGTGTTAGGCGGATTCACCGAGTCTTGATGTTCTGTGACTCTGAGCTGCGAGATGCGAAGATGGTAGGTAGATCGGACGGTGATGCGGAGGAAAGCGAGGAGCGACCGTCGGATGAAGGGATACAACGAAACGAACGGTGCTAGATTAGGTTAGGTGCTGTAGTGTAAGGCGGGGATATCAAACGTTGATGAACAGCAAGGGAGCGACCGTTGGATTCAACTACCATCTAATCTGAAGGCTTGGAATTTCAGCGCTGTGGTGCTTGGCAGAGACTTCAGATTTTGATGCTCTATGAAGGAGCGACCGTCGGATGCTTCTGAGAACTGATCTGATGGCTGAGAACGGAGGCGCTTTCGTGTGTAGAAAATGAGGTTGTGCGCACCATTCTTCGCGGCTTCCTTGCGTGATTTCTCCCGGCTTTTCACTACTTTTCTGCTCTTTTGCTCCGCAACTCATCCGAACTTTATTTATTACCTAAAAATGCAAAATTAATTAATAAAAATATTTATTCTTGAAAACAATGAAAATACAGAATATGGGATAAAATGTAGAATTAAGTCATAAAAGATGAGTTAAAATGCCAACAAAAAGGGATAAATATATACAATATTTGGCACTCATCAAATACCCCCAAACCTGAATTTTACTTGTCCTCAAGTAAAACAAAACTAAGGAAATCCTAACTATACCACTGTCGCTGGTCTCTCGAATGCATTTAGCGTATGCACTAAGCCTTTTAAACCACTAAGTGTCCCTAGTGGACGAGTTGAAGTCTCGTGAAGGTTTGCTTATAACGTACCTACAAAGTTCTAGGTCAAAATATAAGCTCAGATTCCATCAAATGTGACATGTGCAAAACAGTTTAAGCTCACAGCAAAATGGAGATGTCAATCTAGCTATCGAAGGCACAATCCTAGCACTGATAACAAAAAAAGACATGTGATAAGAGTGTAAAGTGTATCTACACATGTGTAAAGAAAGATCTGAAGTTATGACTACTAATCACCAAGAGATAGTTTCTCAGGCTAAGAACTGAGGTCGAAATCTAGCTAGCTGTCCGGACTTTACGAGAATTGTGAATGAGTTGGAGGTATTTCACAATTACTCGCGTTGTACATCAATGGCATACACCCTCCTTGCTTATTACAACGAAACACAAAAGAACTCTTTACATGACTCTTATTTACATTGACAAATCTCTTTTTATTTTTGGAACAAGAGATGATGGAATTGATAAATACTTGATTTTTTTGGATTTTTCTGATATTTTTTTTTTCTGAATATATACATCGTTTTTTTGAACAAGGAAACACTTTTGATACATATACAAAAGGGAACAAAAGATTACATGACACTTTGCAAGAGGTAGCCCTTTTTGATGCACCCAGTTAAATTCGATGGTTGTCTTTCTTAATGTAACCTCCACCTTCTATCCCAACCAACCAAAGAACAAGCTAGTCAAGTTTCGTTCAGTATTCTAAAGTGATTGGCAATCGTAACTTCCTATCAAACACCTTGAAGATCGAGGCCATACATGTATTGGTAGATCGTGCGCGTGCAAATTTCTTATCACTATGTGAATTGTGCTAGAATCAGGGTGCCTAAATATCTAGACTAAGACTCCTAATAAAAATACATATTTGCACAAGAGTCAACATTTCAAGGTAAATGAGCTCCATTTTTTATGATTTTTAATTTTTTAATTTTTTTGAATTTTGATTTTTTAAATTTTTTTGGAATTTTTCACTTTTTTCAAAAAGAAGAAGGAGTTCGTTTTTAATTATAGCATATTATCGTGGTATCTACTCTATACCCCCAAACCTAAACTAAACATTGTCCTCAATGTTTCAAAATATGGAAAGGATTAAAATGCAACATATGGAAAGGGACATGCTGAGTAGAGTAAAAGGAGAGAGAATACCCGATTTCGGCGAAAGCAGAATTAAAACTCCGTTATTCAAGGAAAAAATCCAACATATTTCAGCCGAGATCATATTGGATTAGCAAAATATATACAAAAGGAACAAAAGGGTTTTTAAGAAATTTTATCTACTGGATTATATACAAAAAATTCACCATACACCAAAAGTCTAAAGAGTTGAGGATCAACCCAAAAGAAAAAGTGTAGAGACATAGAAAGTTTCAAAACACTAAAATTGGACTGAAATGAGAGTGAGAGTGAAAAACCGAATGAATCACCCCTAAACCTAAATTGTTCAACAGGTTTACTTTTAAGCACAAAATCTTTTAATTTTAGGGGTTCAGGATTCAAAAGGTCTAACTCATAATGGACTGTTTTAGGGACGGGCAAACATGCAATTTCCAACTGTGGTTCCTCAAAGATATTATACTTAGAAGCAAAATAGTCCAAAAGGACTTGGGAAGCATACAGTTCCAATCCTAGATTAGGAATTTTCAGAAAAATCGGTTTGACAATATGGGTACAAACCAAATCTAGGTTGGGTGGAAGGCCATCAGATTGTGACTTAGGTAGAAGAATAGGCATATCATTATCAATCAAATCAAAATCTTCTAACTCATCTACACATGTCACATCATGCTCACAATCATCAATCAAATTGGCAAGATCACAATCAGAATTATCAACATCATCAACAGGTTTATTTTCATGCATCGGCAAATCAGGGGAAACATCACATGGAATACTAGAAGAAATATCATGCATTAAGGTCGGGGCAGAGAAGCCTAATGTATTTGAACCCAAAGGTTCCATAACATTTTCAGTATAGACATGTTCTTCTAACATAACATCATAATCATCATCATCATCATGATAGGGATTTTGCAATCTAGGATAATTTTCAATCCTAAGGTCGGAGCTATTACAAGAATAAAACTCTAATTCATGGGGGTGACTCATATCATGTGGTGTTGTTCCTGTTTCCCTAACGGATTCCCATTGATGGGTTTTCTCTGCAATCTCGGCTAAAAAATTCCATGCATCATCCACAGATTTATCAATAAACTCACCATTACACATAGACTCAACCATGGTTCGAGATTTAAAGTCTAGTCCCTCATAGAGGATGACGACAAGTCTCCACTTCTCAAATCCATGGTGCGGACATTCACTCAACAAATCATTAAAACGTTCAAAATAGTGAAAATCAGTTTCCTCATCCAATTGGACAAAACAATTGATACTTTGACGAATAGCGATGGTCCTATGATGTGGAAAGAATTTTTTGAAAAATAGATCTGTGAGTTGGTCCCAAGTGTTGATTGATTGTGGTCTCAAACCGTAAAACCATGTTTTGGCCCTTTCCTTTAAAGAAAATGTAAACAAACGCAATTTCAGAGAGTCTTCGGACATATGATCAGGTTGCATAGTCCGACAAATTTGTTCAAACTCTCTTACATGAGTATAGGGGTTCTCAGAATCGAACCCTCGAAATATAGGAAGTATTTGTATCATGCTTGCATTTATTTTAAAAGGGTTATTGGTTTGAGGTAATACAATACATGATAATGGAATTTTTATTGACGGATACATGTGTTCATGGAGAGCACGAGGTTGGCCCATTTTGAAATGACACAAAGCCCACTATTTGGTTTTAATGGGTTTTCAAAATTTTGGTTTTTTATGGGAAAATTTTGGTTTTGGTGGGAGACATTTGAAAATTTGGTTTAAAATGGGAGCAAGTAAAATTTGGTTTTTGAATGGGAGAAAAGTAATTTTTTTTTTTTTTTTTTTTAACAAGAAATTAAAATTTTGGTTTTTGAATGGGAGCAATCCCACTGTTGTTTTGTATTTGCTTTGGCTCCGCTTGGTTGAAAACTTTTGGTGGAACTGAGTCCAAAATCTCGGCCTAGAATTTGGGTACTCGGCCCACTAACGAGTTCAACTAGCGTGATCGGTTACAAGCTCAGCTGGGTTTAAACCCAGAATACAAGATACAAGTCCAATTTAAACAAGCCCACAAAAATTAAATACAATCCCACAAATTAAACAAACAAGCCCACAAATAAATTATTACAAACCCAACAGAAAATAAGAGAAGCCCAAAAAATTGGCTTTAATATTACAAGCCCACAATTAAAAATTGGAAGCCCACAATTCGGGTTCTCTTGAATGGGTTACCTTTTAAGCACAGCCCAGCTGCTCTGATATTGTTGCAAAAACCCAGTTGGGCTTTGGTTCTTTTCCTTGGTGGCGTCCCAGCAGAGGAAAAACAGGTTCAGAACAGCAGGTCCAACAGCAAATGAAGTGAAGCAGATGCAGATGCAAATGCTATGAAATGAAATACAAAAATAGCTAATAAAACAACAAGAAAAACACAGCACCAATCCCCGGCAGCGGCGCCAAAAACTTGGTGGGCCCGGGAAAGCGTGAAAATTAAGCGTAATAAAAACGCGGGCCTACAGTAATACCGCAAGTGCACGGTCGTCGGTTGTAGCTCGTGCAAGTACGGGTCGATCCACAGAGATCGGGTGTGTTTTGGAGTTCCTAGCTATTTTGGGTTCTAAATTTGCTAATGGGCTTTGAATACCCTTTGGAACTGTTGGGCTTGGAATTGAACTTGGGTTCAATGGAGTGAACTGAGCCTTGGGCTCAGAAATGTGGACTATGGGCTTTAGGTCTTAAACCTTGTTTTGGTCTTCTGGTAAGCCCAAGTTGTACTCTGGGCTTTTGGGTTAAGCCCACAGTTGAATGGTTTGGACTTTAGTTTGAGCTGGGCCTGTGGTCTTTCAACAATTTACAATGGGCTTTGAGCCTTAATGAAATGGGCTTGGTTTAGCTAGGCCTTTGGGCTTCACTGAATTGAACTTGGGCTCAGTGTTGAAGTGAGCTTTGGGCTCAGTTGCAGCAGCAGCAGCAGTGGAAGGGAGGCAATGCAGCAATGCAGAGGAAAGCAGCAACAGCAGGGTTGCAGGGCAGATGGGTTGCAGCAGCAGCTGCACAAGCAGTGCACAGCAGCACAAGGCCAAGAAAACAGCAGCAACAGCAGTAGGAAGGAAAAAAACAGCTGCAGCAACAGCAGCTGCAGCAACAACAAGGCAGTGGAAGCAGAAGCAAGGAAGAAAAAGGCAAACAAAATGAACATGGAAGCAACACAGGGCAACACAGGGCAAAAGCAAAGAACAATGCAAGTGAACCAAGGCCTAAGCCAAGGGCAGGGATGATAGTGAAACTGAAATGGTGACAATGCAAGGCCAAGGGAAGAATACAGGCATACAAATAGAATGGGAAGAGAATTAGCTTGCTATGAGCACTAATTTCTCCCAATGCTCAATCAACACATTGCATCCTAAGCATACAAAAATGGAATGGCAAGATAATCAGCTTGCTATGAGCACTGATTTCTTCCATTACTCAATCAATTCAGTGCTTCAAAGGCTTCTAGCCTAGCATTAACAGGAACATAACAGGAACATTAACAAAGGAACATTATCAAAGGAACTTATCAACACAATGCATCAAAACAAGCACATTAACAGGATCATCAACATGATATGAAAACAAGCACATTAACAGGAACATAACAAACATTTAAACTACTAAACATGGAATGTAAATTGCAAAACAAGAACCCTAAAAATTAACAGTGAAATTAAAATTGGAATTAAACCTAATTGGTAACTTGGCTAGTCCAAGAACAAGTTTTAACAGTGATACCCAACCCTCAATTTATACCCAAACATTAAAATTAGGGTTTCCCCCAAATCCCAAAAATTAGGGTTTAACTTTCATTACCCAAAATCGAGGAATTGACTCTCTTATCTTCGACCCATTCCTCCTCTGATCTTCCTGCTTCCTCTCCTGTGTTCGATTGATGTCTAGAGCCTCATCTATTTTAGTGATTTCCAACCTAGGGTTTAGAATGGTGAGAAGTCACTAAAATAGATGGCTAGAGAGATAAAGGAACGGACTGGGGAGGTACTGATGATGTTGGTGAAGAAGTGATGGTGTTGCAGAGGTGAGGTGGTGGCTGGAAATGGTCGGGGAAGGTGGTGGCAGAGAGGTGGCTCTGCAAATGTCGGGGAAGAAGGAGCTCAGTTGATTTTGGGAGAAGGGATGCGTTTGTTTAGGGTGTATAGGGTTCCAGTACTAGGGTGTTGAGCGGTGCATCAAGATGGGTGTACCGCGAGCTGAAGCCGCTGGATATGGAGATGGTAGGTGGATCGGACGGCTAAGAAATAAGAAGCTTGTAGCGACCGTAGGATGTAAAATACAACGAAGTCAACGGTGCGAGATTAGGTTAGGTGTTGTAGTGTTGAGCGGAATCATCGGGATTTGATGCACAGGCATAGGAGCGACCGTAGGATTCAACTGCAATCTAATCTGATGGCTTGGAATTTAGGCACTATGGTGTTTGATAGGAGCTTCAGATTTTGATGCGCGATGAAGGAGCGACCATCGGATGCTGAGATGAATCCGATCTAACGGCTGAGAATGGAGGCGGGTATGGATATAGAAAATGGGTTTGGGTAAGGATTTTGGGTCTTGGGTATGCCAAGCCCATATCTTCTTTAAGAACAATTCTTCCTTCTTGAGCCCATTTCTACCTTTTTGGTCTTGTGCACAACATTCTTCGCGGTTTCCTTGCGTAATTTCTTCCGGCTTTTCACTACTTTTCTGCTCTTTTCCGCTCTGCTATTCATCCAAACTTTATTTATTACCTAAAAATGCAAAATTAAGTAAGAAAAATATTTATTCTTGAAAACAATGAAAATACAGAACATGGGATAAAATGTAGAATTACTGCACAAAAGATGAGTTAAATGCCAACAAAAAGGGATAAATATATACATTATTTGGCACTCATAACTGCCTACGTACCCGAGTGGGATCAAGCCAACGTAGTTCACGCTTAGTTTGGGAAATAAGCATCATTGTTGAAACCAATACATAAATGATAGGTATCTTTTGGATTTGAACCTTCACTTAGTGTAAGAAATTCAAAGCCTTATCGAGGTTCAGTGGTGAAACTAGTCTTGAACCAAGTACCCCTAATGATAAAACCGGAATTTCAACACATATTGATTTCTGAGAATATTGTGTTCTGTATCTCGCACATTAATGGCCATGTGCTTAAATCCTGGATTCATGAGTCTTCTTTAGAGAACGGTCTTCTTCTCTTAGGAAACGGCCTGATTTCCATACTCATATAGGTAAGTCTCGAAGGTATTTCTGCGAGACACCTTGTGATAAAAGTTAGACTTATTAAGGATTTTCATCCATCCTGTTTTCTTGAAGAAAACCAGCACTAATTAGAAATGGGAATTTTTGTATTAGTGCTCCATAATCACCTTCATAACTTGTTGGTACCACATTGAACCTTGTTTATCCTTTCCAAAACATAGGTTGGGTTTCTGCTATGGGCAATCAAACTTCATTCACAGACCTTAGTCCCATTTCATTACACATTATTGAAACCACTGCCTTTGGTAGACTTTTTGTAAATGGGTCTGCCAAGTTCTTACTTGTTTCAATATAGTTTACTGCAACTACTCTTCTTTTGAGTAATTGTCTTACCATTTGATGTCTAAGACTAGCATGTCTTGACTTTCCATTATACGTCTTGTTAGAGACATTATAAATAGTTGCTTGATTATCACAATTAATCAAGACCGTTGGACATGGCTTCTTCCAAAATGGGATTTCAACAAGTAAGTTTCTAAGCCATTCCGCCTCCTTACATGCATCAGTTAACGCTATCAATTCTGACAACATTGTTGAGTCAGAAATACAGGTCTGCTTCTTGGAACTCCAAGACACAGCAGCACCTCCTAATGTAAATATCCATCCACCAGTCGACTTGGATTTGGATTCTACATTGTTCCAGGTAGCATCACTGTATCCTTCTAATACAGCGGGATAGCCGTTATAATGAAAACCATAGTCAATGGTTCCTTTCAAGTAAGCCAAAACTCTTGAAACTGATTTCCAGTGTTCAACTCCTGGGATACTTGAGAAACGACATAACAATCCCACGGCATGAGATATGTCCGTTCTTGTGCAATGCATAGCATACATAAGACTTCCAATAATACTAGAATACTCAAGTGATGCATGAGTACGCCCAGTGTTCTTCATTAACTTTATAGTAGGTTCTAAAGGAGTAGGGGCTGGTTTGTCATCAGAATGACCATACTTCTTGAGAAATTTCTCAATGTAATGAGATTGGGTTAAAACCAACTCATCTCCCTTTCTTGGGATTTTGATTCGCAAGATCACATCAGCCTCCCCTAAGTCCTTCATATCAAAGTTAGAGTTAAGAAACTTCTTTGTTTCTTCCACACGAGATATGTCAGATCCAAAAATAAGCATATCATCAACGTACAAACAGAGAATCACACATCCAGAACTATCATGCTTATTATAGATACATTTATCAGCATCATTTACAACAAAACCATGTGTCAAAGCTACTTTGTCAAACTTCTCATGCCATTGCATGGGAGCTTGCTTCAAGACATAAAGAGATTTTACCAACTTGCAAACCTTTTTTTCTTGGCCTGGAAATATGAAACCTTCGGGTTGTTCCATATATATCTCTTCTTCTAAATCACCATTTAGAAAGGCGGTTTTGACATCCATTTGATGTATAATTAACTTCTGTGTAGAGGCAAGTGCAATTAAACAACGAATAGATGAGATGCGAGCAACAGGAGCATATGTATCAAAATAGTCAATTCCATGTCGTTGTTTATAACCCTTAGCAACTAGTCTGGCTTTGAACTTATCAATGGAACCGTATGCATTCATTTTTCTCTTGAATACCCATTTACATCCTATAGGATTTACGCCAGGAGGTAAATCACAATATATCCAAATACCATTAGAAAAAAGTGAATGCTTTTCATCATTGATAGACTCTTTCCAGAAAATAGCATCTCTGGAACTCATTGCCTCAGCATAAGTTTTAGGGTCATCATCAACATGCATTACATATCTAGTCATACTAAGAATTTCATTCTTAGTACCTTTTACAAGATATCACCGTATAACTCTGCGTAGCGGCAAATCTTGAAAATATCCAACATAACGCTTGTTGTACTACGTGCTGAAATATTGATGATATACTTTGCCAACATCATCGTCTTTATCTCCGACCTTTAAGGCCGACTTATTTGGTGACATTAATTCTTATTTTAATGGCTGATAATTCGGCAGTAACGTGACAGTTCTTCAAGATTTGGATGTGGAGTACTCCAAGATGAGGGCAAAGGGTTAACAAATTTACCTTGAAAAGTATCATCGGGCCTGATTACATTTGGAGAAATACTCTCATTTTTTTTATACTTGGTATCGGACTCTCAACTTTATCAGGGTGTTTGGATATATATTTAGAAGTTGTTTTTTTATTTGTGGAAATCGAAAAATCAAAAGTCTAAGTTGGCGGTAATTTTTCAGAATGACTTCCAGAAGTAGAAAAATCAGATTTTTGTGAAGCAAGATAGTATGGGTTTTGGCTTCTGACTTTTGCTACTGTTAGTCCATAGAGAATTTTGGAGAGTCTCCTAATGTCTCTTGCTATTGGTTAGAGACTTTTTTGAAGTCATTTAAATTCTCTGGAACTCCATATTGGATTAGGATTTCGTAACAGTCACTCCAACACGCCTGTTATTCGAAAGGAGAACTAAAAGTCATTGATTTGTAATTTTCAGAGATTTGGGAAGATTCTTTTATGAAAATAGGAGTCCTTTTAATAGGAGGGAAAGAATGGTTGAGGAGGGAAAGAAATATACCAAATTCAGGTCAATATTTCGTCAAAGGGAAATATAATCAAAAGAAATATGTATTTCTGAAATACCAATCGTGACCTTACTAAATTAGGGTTCTAATCACTTGCGGCGCAAACACGGTTATTCTCCTTCTGCAAGTTCTCTCAATTGTGATTACTATCTTAATAAAAATTCTAGTCTTAACTTTGTTTAAATCCCAACTTTAAACTTTTTCTAATTTTTAAATTTTGATGAGAGTATTCTTAATCCCCAACCATATGCATTTACTAAAATTAAATCAATTTATGTTTGTATTTGTATCATTATGATTTGTTTAAAGATCACAAGAAACACAACAGATATTTATAGTAAAACAACAAACAAGGAATACACGTTTGATTCCATTTCATCACTGATCTTTGTCTTAATTAATATTGATCATATCAATACTTCTTTATATAAAGGAGGATGTTAATGCTGACGTGTCAATTCTATATTCAACCTCAGAAACACCTATAAACCACGTCAAGAACAACTGTTGCAAACGGCGTCTCTGCCAATTTGAAAGGACACAACATTTTCGAACAAATTGGTATGAGAGAGTTTTTTTTGGGAAGAAATTTTAATTCCTACCGTATGAAACGCCTCAACTTGGACTTTCGAATATTATAAATCGATTATGAACTGGCATTTCCGTCTATGACACTGACAATTTCCGATCTATTTTTTTGGTTTCGTCTGTTTGTTTTTGAGCGATATTAGTGGGTTTCGAAGAATGGATTTATATCTTGATTGTTGTGTTTGTTTGTTACCCAATAAATTGCTAAAGGGAGAACGGTTCTTGAATCATGATAATTGTGTTTCGAAGCTTTATAGCAAAATTGTACAGATAGGAAGTGTTAGAGCACTGCTCGGTCGAACTCGCATGCGTTGCTATCTCAAGCATGTTTGTCAATGTTAGTGATCAAAACTATAAGTCTTGATTTCTAGTCTACTATATCTAAGTCTCGGACTAGGATAGAAAGTGTAGTTGATCTCAAGAACTCCATGACGATCATCATACAAGATGGAGAACTACTCAAGGAACTGGTGGAACTTCATCTACTAAAAGGTATGTGGAAACTCGAACTTATATATTACTAAAAAGTCTATCTACTCTATCTCCTATCTTGAGACAAAAGTCGTTTTTCTATATAGACTTTGATTATACACATTTGTTATTTCGAGCCGAGCTTATCTCGCTTATCTATTTCTCGAAATATGTGTTGGTAAGCTTTCGCTTTGGCCAAGTTCATCTTTACCTAGTGATGAAAGTCATATTATGTTTCAATCACTTGAAAATAGATTTGACGAAAAATGTTTTGTGAATAACAACTATATAACATCCTCTAAGAATGTTGCTATCTCAAGCATGTTTGTCAATGTTAGTGATCAAAACTATAAGTCTTGATTTCTAGTCTACTTTAGCTAAGTCTCGGACTAGGATAGAAAGTGTAGTTGAGCTCAAGGACTTCATGGAGATTCATCATAAAAGAAGAATAACTACTCAAGGAACCGTTGGAACTTCTCGACAAAAAGGTATGTGAAGACTTGAACTTATCTGTCACTCAAAAGTCTATCTATTCTATCTCATACTTCTTGAGACAAAAGTCGTATGCTATATATATAGAATTAGATTATACACATTTGGTATTTCGAGCCGAGTATACCTCGCCTATATATATCTCGAAATATATGTTGGTAAGCGTTTCGCTTTGACCATGTTTTTATTTACCTAGTGACGCAAGTCATGATATGTTTCAGTCATCTTAAAAATTTCTTTGACGAGAAATAGTGTAACAACTATACAACGTTATCTAAGAATGTTTCAATGATTGGAATGAGAGTTTAGATTACATAACCAATGTTGGACATAAGTATGTTGTGGAAACACATATGTGCATAAGTCCTATACTGGAAGAATGGCTAGTAGCCAAGTCCGCGAACTGCCGAAGTTCTCAAACCCGAGAATTTCTGCTGAGTTAACAAACTTCTTGCGTGAGCTTAGTCCGCGAACCGACGAAGTTCTCAAACAAGAGAATTTCTGCTGGAGTTTGTAAACTCTTTCCAGTACCTTAAGTCCGCGAACCTAGTCTGCGAACTTGAGAAAGGTTATATATCTGAAGATGATTTCTGAACTTAAACTTATACAGACTAAGGAATGCTTTTCCAAACCATGTCTATAAATTTCATGAACCGATTCATGTGAATCAAATCATCTTTGCTTCAATTGTGTCTTGTGTAGTACATGAGATTTCCTTGCAATTGAACAACTCACTAACTAGTTAATATGAGTCACTTGAACTAGTTATGGTGAAGAAGAAAATGGTTGGTATGAAATGCTCAAATGGCTAACCTTTTGGTTGACTATTGTTGAACCAACAATGCACACGTTTGGGTACGGTTAACAAACCTATAAGCGTGCACTTCAATTATGTATAACAAGATAATATTTCGATCTAACGGTTGAGATATATTAGCTTGAATCTAAAACAGGTTTTCATCTAACGGTGGATAGTGATTGCTTTGTGAGCAAGGCGAAACCCTGATTTGAAAGACTATATAAAGGATATATCTAGCCTTGAGCAAAACTAATCCCCATACCTTACGTGTGATACTAGTTTGCGTGCTAGAGTCGGTTCTCCTTTAACCTTTGGTTTTCTTCTTCTAAAACCAGGTGTTTGAGGGTGAAAACGGTTTCTGCTGATTTCGGTAATTTCGGGTGTGTGGGTGAGAAACGAGTCTAAACCTTAAACAATGTACTGCAAGGGAGTACTTTAGATTCGAGAGATCAATCTGTACAAATCAGGCCTAAACCAAGAAATGGTCGTTCCAGACTTGCTTCGGTCACAAAGAGGAGGAGAAGCGTTGGTTTTGGGGAGGGAAGCGAAGAGAGTGTTGAGACCAGAATAGTTTATCCTGTAAGAGTAGTTATTTTGTGACATGTATCAGAAAGTGGGAAGCTAACAGATGGGAAAGCTAGCAAACGTTTTCTGAGTGTTGTATGCTCCTGACCAGAAATTTTTGTTCGGTGGAAATAGGTAATGCCTATTTATACAGGTCAAAGTGAAACGTACTCTGGTCTCATTAAGAAATGGAAAACGGGTGAGTAAATGGGAGGAGGTGGTAACCGGTAACGCCTGGAATTGATGTTCCGTAAAAGAAAGCGTTTCACCATTACTCCCTGTATTTACTAACCACCTCATCCTTATGACACTTTCTTATAACGGGCGTAGTGTACGCCGCACGCTGCAAACCGCCAAACCAATACTCAATGATCATCCCCCAGTTTGTGACATGCGTTGTTGTCTCGAGTGTTTTCGTGGAAAACATGTATCACGTTTTTGTTGTCTGGCAAGTTGTGCTTGGGATACTTGCCGGCTCGGTGGTGACCTTCGACGGTCGAGATTTTGCATCTTAAGAGGAAAGGTAGTCGTTGATTATTGCAACCCTTCGTTTGGTAGCCATTGGCATGAAAGCATGATCAGTATGGCTTTAATATGGCCTAGTTTAGGCGCGGCCAAAAGTTAGGGCCAAAGGTTTCCATGCGTTAGCTGGTAACCTTGGACGGCTAAGATCTGCACCTTAGATGAAAAAGTGGACGTTGATTATTGCAGGCCTTCGTTTTGGTAGCCGCATAAGGAAGGCCGGCAAGGTGGTTGGCATGCCATTGGCACACGTGGCATGGCATGCCTTGGCGCGGTTTGGTGTGGCCAAAACTAGGGTTTTGGGCCAAAGGTTACCATGCATTGTTTGGCGACCTTAGACGGCTAGGATTTGCATCTAGGATGGAAGGGTGGTCGTTGATCGTCGCACGCCTTCGTTTTGGCAGCTGCATAGGGAAGGCCGCCATGGTATGGCGCGGTTTAGCGTGGCCAAAACTAGGGTTTTGGCCAAAGGTTACCATGCGTTGTTTGGCGACCTTGGACGGCTAGGATTTGCATATAGGATGGAAGGGTGGCCGTTGATAGTCGTACGTCTTCGTTTTGGTAGCCGCATAGGGAAGGTCCGCATGGTATGGCGCGGTAAGGTGGTTGGCATGCCATTGGCACATGTGGCATGACACGCCTTGGCGCATTTTGGCGTGGCCAAAACTAGGGTTTTGGGCCAAAGGTTACCATGCGTTGTTTGGCGACCTTGGACGGATAGGATTTGCATCTAATATTGAAGGGTGGAAGTTGGTCGTCGCACGCCTTCATTTTGGTAGCCGCATAGGGAAGGCCGGCATGGTGGGGCCAAGGAAAATGGCGCGGACGGCTTGGCATAGTGGGGCCAAGGGTTTGGCATGGACCGCTTGGCATGGTGGGGCCAAGGAAAGGTGCGGTTGGCTTGGCATGGTGGGGCCAAGGGTTTGGAATGCCATTGGAGCATGGTGCGGCTAGAAAGGTTGGGGCCAAGGGAAGGTGCGGTTGGCTTGGCATGGTGGGGCCAAGGGTTTGGCATGCCATTGGCGCATGGTGCGGATAGCATGGTTGGGCCAAGGCAAGGTGCGGTTGGCTTGGCATAATGGGGTCAAGGGTTTGGCACGGACGACTTGGCAT
>NW_020651082.1:7051538-7056550 GCF_003573695.1 Papaver somniferum | reverse complement strand
GTGTGGTTGGCTTGGCATGGTGGGTCCAAGGGTTTGGCATGCCATTGGCGCATGGTGCGGCTAGCATGGTTGGGGCCAAGGAAAGGTGCGGTTGGTTTGGCAAGGTGGGGCCAAGAGTTTGGCATGCCATTGGCGCATGGTGCGGCTAGCATGGTCGGGGCCAAGGCAAGGTGCGGTTTGCTTGGCATAGTAGGGCTAAGGGTTTGGCACGGACGGCTTGGCATGGTTGGCATGCCTTGGCACGGACGGCTTGGCATGGTTTGCCATTGGCACGGTGGTGCAGTTGGCATGGTTTGCATGCCTTGGCACGGAGACTTGGCTGGCATGGTTTTCCATTGGCACGGTGGTGCGGTTGGCATGGTTGGCATGCCTTGGCGCGAGTACATGGCTGGCATGGTTTGCCATTGACACGGTGGTGCGGCTGGCATGGTTGGCATGCCTTGGCGTGGAGATGTGGCTGGCATGGTTTTCCATTGGCACGGTGGTGCGGTTAGAATGGTTGGCATGCCTTGGCGCGGAGACGTGGCTGGCATGGTTTTCCATTGGCACGGTGGTGTGGCTGGCATGGTTGGAATGCCTTGGCGCGGAGACGTGGCTGGCATGGTTTGCCATTGGCACGGTGGTGCGGCTGGCATGGTTGGCATGCCTTGGCACGGAGACGTGGCTGGCATGGTTTGCCATTGGCACGGTAGCGTGAGAATTAGGGTTTGGCATAGATGATGTCGGTCAATGCTAAGGATTCTGCCGTGGAACATGACATATGTAGAAAAAAGGTACCTTGGTAATTCTTACGTAGGCATGCTGATTGGTTCAATAAATGCGCTAATGGTCAAAGTGACGTCATGTCGGATGTGCGGTTTTACGATTTTAACCCTAAGCTAAAAACCACCATCAACATTAAGTCCCCTACTTAGCTCGGAACATGAGCATTGTTGCGAGGTAAGCATAAGATGGTGACAAGCAAGGACCGAATCGAAATGACAAGTCGTTGAAAGAAATGGCAAAGAAGACCCGGCTAACCTTTTTCGAGAGGTAAGAAGAGTTATTGATTCTCGTGTTGGGCAGCTTTGCATAGATTCTGCTCGTGGTACTGGAGGTTAGGTTACGGAGTGGTATAGGCCGGTTGAGATGCAAGTTGTTGACCTCGATCTGGAATGGTTGCGCTCTTCTGGGCTAGGATTTGGAATGCGGGGCGGATCTTCTAGCATAGACTTGGCGTGAGGGGAAGCCGCTGGCATTGGATCATCTTGGGATTAGCCGTCAGCATTGGTCGGCTTGGACTTGGAGCCGTTAGCACTTTAATGGCTTGGAATGGGAACACTCAGCATTGGTCGTCTTGAAATGGAGCTGCTTGTGTTGCTCGGCTTGGAGTGGAGCTAGCTTGAGTTCCTTGGAAGGATGGCGACTGGCTTCAGTTCCGTGGAAGGATGACGAACGGCTTCAGTTCCGTGGGATGATGGAAACTTTGTCTGAATTAGGGTTTGGCATGCTGAAACCATAATTAGCGCCCTTTACTAGAATCGATGTAGAATTCTCGTACGAACTCGGATTTTGACGGTCCGCACCTCCATTCTGAACAGAAAAGAATTTCCTATATCCCCGGGCGTGAATATTTAGGTTTTGAGCTCGTTCAGGAGGTGAAAACAGCTCGATAGTAAAATTCAGGAAGAATTGCGGGCCCGTGGAATGATGAAAGCTTGCTTTATTTCCGTGGGGAAGATGATGACTTGCTTTGGGAAGATAACAACTTGCTTTAGTTCCGTGTGAAGATGATGACTTTCTTTGGGAAGATAACAACTTGCTTCAGTTCCTTAGGAAGGTGACGATTGGCTTCCAGAAGATAACAACTTGCTTCATTTTCCTAGGAAGCTGACGACTGGCTTCGGGAAGATAACAACTTGCTTCAGTTCCCTGAGAAGCTGACGACTGGCTTCAGGAAGATAACAACTTGTTTCAGTTCCCTGGGAAGGTGACGACTGGCTTCGGGAAGGTAACAATTTGCTTCAGATTTTAGCATGCTGCAACCCTAATTAGCGCCCCTTACTAGAATCGTTGTAGAATTCTCGTATGAACTCGGATTTTGACTGTCCGCCCCTCCATTCTGAAAGGAAAAGAATTTCCTATCTCTCCACGCGAGAATATTTAGGTTTTGAGCTCGTTCGGTAGGTTAAAACATCTCGAAAGTAAAATTCAGGAAGAATTGCGAGCCCGAGGTGGCATAGTCGCACCCAGTTATCCGTTTCATGGAGAAAGAAGGAATATTCATTTTGCTCAAACTCTAGAAACTCCGTCTGCATGAAAAGAGATATTGACCTTCTTCTGTTTTCTGTTGCCCGTCCGGATCCGCGCTTTCGTCTGCGATGTCTCTCCAATGGATTCTAAAATTTACCGAAATCTGTCGCATTCTTGGGACGGATGGATGGAATATGTGTTCGGCAACGACCATGTTAGGGCTAATATTGTAGATTGTGGTTACGTTGTCGGTCAATCCTCAGCTTTAGGTTGTTCAGTGCCTGGACTTTCTGACCGTGATGATGATGTGTTGTGAATGCTTGTATGGTCGAAATCTTCCGACGCAAGGGAGTACTTTATATTCGAGAGATCAATCTGTACAAATCCGGCCTAAACCAAGAAATGCTCGTTCCAGACTTGCTTCGGTCACAAAAAGGAGGAGAAAGGTTGGTTTTGGTGAGGGAAGCGAAGAGAGTGTTAAAACCAGAATAGTTTATCCTGGAAGAGTATTTGTTTTGTGACCTGTATCAGAAAGTGGGAAGCTAACAGATGAGAAAGCTAGCAAACGTTTTCTGAGTGTTGTATGCTCCTGACTAGAACTTGTTATTCGGTGGAAATAGGTAATGCCTATTTATACAGATCGAAGTGAAACGTACTCTGGTCTCATTAAGAAATGGAAAATGGGTGAGTAAATGGGAGGAGGTGGTAACCGGTAACTCCTGGAATTGATGTTCCATAAAAGAAAGTGTTTCACCATTACTCCCTGTATTTACTAACCGTCTCATCCTTATGACACTTTCTTATAACGGGCGTAGTGTACGCCGCACGCTGTAAACCGCCAAACCAATACCCAATGAGCATCCCCAAATTTGTGACATGCGTTGATGTCTCGAGTGTTTTCGTTGAAAGCATGTATCACGTTGTTCTTTTCTGGCAAGTTGAGCTTGGGAGACTTGGCGGCTCGGTGGTGACCTTCGACGGTCGATATTTTGCATCTTAAGAGGAAAGGTAGTCGTTGATTATTGCAACCCTTCGTTTGGTAACCAGTAGCATGAAAGCATGATCAACATGGATTTAATATGGCCTAGTTTAGGCGCGGACAAAAGTTAGGGACAAAGGTTTCCATGCATTAGTTGGTAACCTTGGACGGCTAAGATCTGCACCTTAGATGAAAAAGTGGTCGTTGATTGTTGCAGGCCTTCGTTTTGGTAGCCGCATAGGGAAGGCCGGCATGGTATGGCGCGGCAAGGTGGTTGGCATGTCATTGGCACACGTGGCATGGCATGCCTTGACGTGGCCAAAACTAGGATTTTGGGCCAAAGGTTACCATGCTTGTTTGGCGACCTTAGACGGCTAGGATTTTCATCTAGGATGGAAGGGTGGTCGTTGATCGTCGCACGCCTTCGTTTTGGCAGCCACATAGGGAAGGCCAGCATGGTATGGCGCGGCAAGGTGGTTGGCATGCCATTGGCACATGTGGCATGGAATTCCTTGGCGTGGTTTGGCGTGGCCAAAACTAGGTTTTTGGGCCAAAGGTTACCATGCGTTGTTTGGCGACATTGGACGTCTAGGATTTGCATCTAGATGGAAGGGTGGCCGTTAATCGTCGCACGCCTTCGTTTTGGTAGCCTCATAGGGAAGGCCGGCATGGTGGTTGGCATGCCATTGGTACATGTGGCATGACATGCCTTGGCGCGGTTTGGCGTGGCCAAAACTAGGGTTTTGGGCCAAAGGTTACCATGCGTTTTTTAGCGACCTTAGACAGCTAGGATTTGCATCTAGGATGGAAGGGTGGCCGTTGATCGTCGCACGCCTTCGTTTTGGCAGCCGCATAGGGAAGGACGGCATGGTATGGCGCGTCCAGGTGGTTGGCATGCCATTGGAACATGTGGGATGGCATTCTTTGGCGCGGTTTGGCGTGGCCAAAACTAGGGTTTTGGGCCAAAGGTTGCCATGCGTTGTTTGGCGACCTTGGACGGCTAGGATTTGCATCTAGGATGGAAGGGTGGCCGTTAATCGTCGCACGCCTTCGTTTTGGTAGCCTCATTGGGAAGGTCGTCATGATGGTTGGTATTCCATTAGCACATGTGGCATGACATGCCTTGGCGCGGTTTGGCGTGGCCAAACCTAGGGTTTTGGGCCAAAGGTTACCGTGCGTTGTTTGGCGACCTTGGACGGATAGGATTTGCATATAGGATTCAAGGGTGGCCGTTGATCATCGCACGCCTTCATTTTGGTAGCCTCATAGGGAAGGCCAGCATGGTGGTTGGCATGCCATTGGCACATGTGGCATGACATGCCTTGGCGTGGCCAAAACTAGGTTTTTGGGCCAAAGGTTACCATGCGCTGTTTGGTGACCTTGGAAGGATAGGATTTGCATCTAGGATTGAAGGGTGGTCGTTGATCGTCGCACGCCTTCGTTTTGGTAGTCGCATAGAGAAGGCGGGCATGGTGGGGCCAAGGCAAATGGCGCGGACGACTTGGCATAGTGGGGCCAAGGGTTTGGCATTGACGGCTTGGCATGGTGGGTCCAAGGAAAGGTGTGGTTTGCTTGGCATGGTGGGGCCAAGGGTTTGGCATGCCATTGGCGCATGGTGCGACTAGCATGGTTGGGGCCAAGGCAAGGTGCGGTTGGATTGGCATGGTGGGGCCAAGGGTTTGGCATGCCATTGGCGCATGTTGTGGCTAGCATGGTTGGGGCCAAGGCAAGGTGCGGTTGGCTTGGCATAGTGGGGCCAAGGGTTTGGCACAGACGGCTTTGCATGGTGGGGCCAAGGAAA
>NW_020651082.1:6982985-7051287 GCF_003573695.1 Papaver somniferum | reverse complement strand
ATGGTGGGGCCAAGGGTTTGGAATGCCATTGGCGCATGGTGCGGCTAGCATGGTTGGGTCCAAGGCAAGGTGCGGTTGGCTTGGCATGGTGGAGCCAAGGGTTTGGCATGCCATTGGCGCATGATGTGTCTAGCATGGTCGGGGCCAAGGAAAGGTGCGGTTGGCTTGGCATAGTGGGGCCAAGGGTTTGGTACGGACGGCTTGGCATGGTTGGCATGCCTTGGCGCAGAGATGTGGCTGGCATGGTTTTTCATTGGCACAGTGGTGCGGATGGCATGGTTGGCATGCCTTGGCGCGGAGATGTGGCTGGCATGGTTTGCCATTGGCACGGTGGTGCGGTTGGCATGGTTGGCATGCCTTGGCGCGGAGTCGTGGCTGGCATGGTTTGCCATTGGCACGGTGGTGTGGTTGGCATGCCTTGGCGCGGAGACGTGGCTGGCATGGTTTTCCATTGGCACGGTGGTGCGGCTGGCATGGTTTTCCATTGGCACGGTGGTGCTGCTGACATGGTTGACATGCCTTGGCGCAGAGACGTGGATGGCATGGTTTGCTATTGGCACGGTGGTGCGGCTGGCATGGTTGGCATGCCTTGGCGCGGAGACGTGGCTGGCATGGTTTGCCATTGTCAGGGTAGCGTGAGAATTAGGGTTTGTTATAGATGATGTCGGTCAATGTTAAGGGTTCCGCCGTGGAACATGACATATGTAGAAAAAAGGTACCCTGGTAATTATTACGTAGGCATGCTGATTGGTTCAATAAATGTGCTAATGGTCAAAGTGACATCATGTCGGATGTGCGGTTTTACGATTTTAACCCTAATCTAAAAACCACCATCAACACCAGGTTAACGACTTAAAGACTTCATTGGGATTGTGAAGCCATACCGATACTACTTTTATCGTAGTTGTGTGATCTGATCTTGCATCTTCTATCATACGAGTACAATCAAATTGATTGTCTTGAGATTAACTTCTCTGATATGCAAGATATAAAAATTAATCACAAAAATCTTCGTCTCATTGTTTGTGATTCCGCAACATCTTATTTCGCTACCATACGATTAAGATTGTTGTGAGGTGATTGATTAATCTAGGCCGTTTTCGGGATTATAAGACAGGATTATCAATTGGTTTCTGTTCACCTTGATTTTATATCAAAAGACGAAACAAAAACCTTAGGGTTTTTCTGTGGGAGACAGATTGATCCTTTGATAGACTTGTCTGTGTGAGACAGAATTGTTTATTTTCAAAGCCTGTGATTTTGGATCGTAGCAACTCTTAGTTGTGGGTGAGATCAGCTAAGGGAATCAAGTGTGTAGTATCTTGCTGGGATCAGAGGCGTAGGGGTGCAACTGTACATTGGATCAGTGGGAGACTGATTTGGGTTCAACTACAGTCCAGTCCGAAGTTAGCTTGGAGTAGGCTAGTGTCTGTAGCGGCTTAATACAGTGTGTATTTCAATCTGGACTAGGTCCCGGGATTTTTCTGCATTTGCAGTTTCCTCGTTAACAAAACTTCTGGTGTCTGTGTTATTTCTTTTCCGCATTATATTTGTTATATAATTGAAATAATACAGGTTGTGCGTTAGATCATCAATTAGAGTAATCCAATCTTTGGTTATTGATTGTCATTGATTGATCCTTGAATATTGGTCTTTGGTACCATCCAAGTTATTCCTTGTGTTTGATTAAAGACTCGCTGATTTCTATTAGTTCGAGTATATCAAAACAAGAGAGAGATATTAACTCCTTGAGATGCTTTTACCTAGATTGAGTCTGACTGTCTAGTTGATTCTCTAGTAAGTATTTCGGAGTTAGTCCATACAGATTGCTAATCGAATTACTGGGTGTGGTTGTTAGACCCTCTCTTTTTCAAAAAGCACTGTTAAAAAATATATATTTTTTTTAACTTATTTGTTTACTGTTGATATTAAATTGAGTCCGCTTGAGTCTAGAGTAATTGCGTCATAACTTGGACGACATGATTTGCGCTTAATTTGCTTTTTCTTTTTTTTTTCCCTAAAGCTTACTTCTTTTCTCGGTAATGCTGGATATGCAACATGTGCACCAGTCTTAAGTCTCCATTGGATTGACGAAACCCAAACAAAATCAGGTACAGTACGTTTCATTAGTGATCAGATTTCAGAAGTTAATTTGGTTCAATTGTGATCAGATTTCGGAAGTTAATTTGGTTCAATTGTTTTTCACAAACTGCCTTTCCATGGACCTTTTGATGGTTTAGACAATCCGAGAAGACATTTATTGGTCCAGGCGGAGAGATAACAAGTTTGGTGAATACATATTAATCAAATCATGTTTTGGTTCAGATGGAGGGAAGACAAATTTTGATCAACATATACCTATTAACCAAAATGTGTGACCTGTTAATATGGGGTTTTACTACGATTTGTTCATGGAAAGCAATTATTATACCTATGCGAGAGGTATTTTAAGACTTGGGTCAACAATGTTTATAATCGATTTTTGCCTTTCTTCACTATTTGCTCTTTGTTTCTTTAAATTTTCATTAGATGTTCACCAGGTGATTATTAACATCTATTTGCAGGTTTTGCTTCATGTTTTTCCTTTTGTTATGATTTCTTAATGAATAAATTTCTAATTAGATATTGGTTTTTTCTTCTTTCTTTTCATAGGCAATATATGATGGATAAAATTTGACTACATTCTACGAAGAACTAGGGTACAGGAATATTGCGCAAATTCCAGGAACCTAGTCCGTGCATTTATTGCACGGGCATAAAAAGCCTTGAATATATATAAAAAGGTTCAATAACGCTGATTAGGCGACTTGCACGGTACATTGATTTGGTCTTGCCAATTGCTTCTTTTTATTCGAAACTAAATCTAGGTTACATAAAAGGCATTTAACGTTCTTAGGCTAGTGTTGGTCTTGGATGAAGATGAGTATTTAAGATTCCGTCATTGTTAATTGGGTGTTTGTTTGTTAATATGCTTAAACACAAGGACTCTCTAGACATTTTATCCTATTTTTCAAGAGTCAATCCTTCCCTTGAAATTTCGATTCCCTCACTTTAATCCTTCTCTCCTCAAATACGTTTTTCCCCTCATATTAACGGCATTCGAAAATAACATGGTAAAAATCTTTCCTCAAGAGATGATATTTTGGGAGACTTGGAAATCAAGAGACGATTTTTTTTGTTTTCTTAAAGCAGGACTAATTTTTTTCGAACCGATGACCAAGAGTCGAACCATTTGCGCAGTATTACAGCCGACTTCATCTGAATGTATTGGACATCTCCTCTCTTTATTTTTTTCCCTCGTGTATACCGACCGTGGTTTCTCTTTGCCACTTCAAAGGGCATCTCCTCGGATGAAACAAAGAAAAGATGCTAACCAATGATGAGATAGAATAGCAAATAGAATAATGTGGGATGACGAAAAACTTAGGTATAAGACAACAATGAGATTTATTCTGACAACGAAAAAATATTTTACTAGGTATTCATGGTACTTTTATTAACATTATAACGCGCATAATAAAATAATCGGTAAATGTTTTAATTTTTAGTTAGATATTATACATTTTTTGACTATATAAATCTCATTTTCTTTTGTCTCTACAAGTCAGAAAGACTTTCTAAAATACTCTCTGAGAATCACTAGAAATTTTTAGACTTTCAGAGAGTCTCCGGGAGTCTCTCAAATAAAAATTTTATGAAATTCTATAAAAATCTCATTTGACTACACCTAAGAGCATCTCCATTAAAGAGTGAAAATATCTTTTTTGCATGACACATAGGATTATGACCCCCATTTAATTAGGTCCTACAAATTAGGAGGGATGAAATATTAAATAAGAAGCTGGTAAAGAAAGGCTTAACTACACATTCAAACTGACCCCTAACTAATCTGGCTTAATTGGGAGCCTCAAGAATTAATTTGGGGTCTTCCACTAGAAGATAAAAAAGGTCACCCAAACCTAATTTCAGTAACCTCTTACCCAAATATTTTGTGTAATGACTAAACTATCCTTATTTAATTAGCGATAATCTTACTTAGTTAGAGTTTAACCATTTTTTTGTTTGCAATTTTTTTTGCCCAGTTTCACATGAAATTGAAATGTCGTTGTCATAAAGTCGTTATTGTCGTTTAAGTGTCGTTATTGTTTCCGAAGTGTTTTTATGGTAGAGTCATTTACAAGGTCGTTATTATTTTCAAAGGCTTGTCAAGGAATTGAATTATGAACATGACGACTTCTAAAGAGTATTTATTTTCTTTGAAGTGTCATTTTTGGAGGGTCGTTATTGTCTAAAAAGATTCGTTATCTTTTTCAAATAGTCATTTTTGAAGTGTCGTTATCGTCTAAAAAGCATCATTATTTCTTCAAAGAGTCATTAATGAGAGTCGTCATTGTCTTTGAACTGTCGTTACTGGAGAGTCATTATTGTCTAAAAAAGAGTAGATATCTTCCTCAAAAAGTCATTAATGACACAAATCAATTAAAGGGTCGTAATAGTATTGAATACGACCACGACGACCCTTAAAATCGTTATTGTCTTTGAAGGATCGTTAATCTAGAGTCGTTATTGTAATTGAAGAGTCATTATTAAAAAAAAAAACATATAAAATATGTAAAAAATAAAAAAAATTATAAAAATAAATAATATTAATAGGGTGACACGTGTCACAAACATAAGGGTTGGGGTAATCTAGTATTTTCAATATATTTACACCTCTCATCCACCTCCCATGGGTGAGGATGAGAATCTAGGGATCCTAATTATTTCTTGAGGCCCCCAATTAGACAAGGTCTAACTAATTCAATGTCTTCAATTTAACTTAAAAAAATTAACTTTTAATACAAGATCATGCTAAAAAATAACTATTATGTTTATCCAAATTTAAAATACATAGTACAACCTTAACTATTGGAAACAAGTTCTGGGAAACGGGTCTTATTTAAACTTATGTTTGAAAACCCCAACAAATAGAAATCTGAAATAAACTCCAAGTGGAATTTTTTTTGACCTAATGCATCTCCAATAAAGGGTTATGATTCTATTTTTATATGAAACGTAGAATGTTAGCCCTTATTTAACCTAGAATTTTTAGGGGCCATCAGAAAGGAATTAGGGGTCATCTTTTTATTCCCATCCATTGAAGGTGGTTATGGGGTATCTAAAAATATAAATTATTTATATTGTCCTTCATCTTTATATTAAATCTAAATATATATCATTTATTTTCATAATCATATCTTTCCTCTTCTTCATCTATTTTCTACTCATTGAAAAAAAAATTCTTCGTTTTAATTTTGATTGAAATCAGTCGATCAAACAAATTTTATGATTAATTTTATAAAATTAAAACCCAAAATTCATTTACCTTAAAGTTGAAACTTATAAAATCATAAAAAAAAAGAGTTAAACAAACAAAACGGATAAATGATAGTAATTGTGATCCAAAATTAGGATTTGATTGCTTAAAATCAAAATTTTGATCCTAGATTTCTAAAATTTACATTAGCAGAAACGTAATCGGTAGATAACAATCTATTTTATCTATCGATTATGGTTGATGTTCTTAAGAAATGAAGAACACCAACCATAATCGGTAGGTAAAATAGATTGTTATTTACCGATTATGTTTCTGCTACTGTAAATGAAGAACGTCAACTATAATCGGTAGGTAAATTGATTGTTATCTACCAATTATTCTTGATTCAAAAAATTCAACTCTTCAGAACTAAAAATTAAGCACAATCGATAGATAATGAACACCATTAACTACCGATTGGGAAAGTAGAAATTTTCAAAATTTTATTAAGTTTTGAAATTTTGAATTTGGGGCCATGAACACAATCGGTAGATAATGAGAATCATTTATTAACAGAATTTACTACCGATTATGGTAGTACCAAAGTTCGAAAACTAAAGAATTTTGGAAAAATCTCATTTTGGGGTCAATGTACATTCGGAAGTTAAATTTGCTACCGATTATAGTGGTACTAAAATTTGAAAACTGAATATATTCGGAGGTTAAAGTAACACAATTTACTACCTATTATGGTAGTATCAAAGTTCGAAAAATTATAAAATTTTGGAAAAATCTCATTTTGGAGCCAATGTACATTTGGAAGTTAAATTTACTACCAATTATAGTAGTATTAAAATTCGAAAACTGAATATATTGGGAGATTAAAGTAACACAATTTACTACCGGTTATGGCAGTGCCAAAGTTTGAAAAATTATGAAATTTTGGAAAATCTCATTTTAGGGCCAATGTACATTCGGAAGTTAAATTTACTACCGATTATCGTATTACTAAAATTCGAAAATTGAATATATATTTAATTCGGAGGTTAAAGTAACACAATTTACTACCGATTGTAGTATTAACTACCGATTATGGAAGGACAATTTTGCCATTACGAAATACACGAGATAAGGGCTAGCTTTAATATAGGTTTGGTGACCCTGTTTTATCTTATTGTTGGCCCCTAATTCCTTTTGAGTGGACCCTAAAAATGCTAGGTTATTTAAACTAGAATCATCTCCAACATTAGGTTCTACAAATCAGGAGGGATGTCATACTAAATAAGAAGGTGTTAAAAGAAAGTGTTAACCACACCTTCAAATGTACCTCCACGTCATGTCTTTTCTCTTTTAATAATTAATTTTAAGGAATAAAATCGTTTACTGTTGAAGATAGTTTTATAAACATGAGGTTCCAAATTTGCTCTCTTAATAGACCATATAAATAAAAAAGACTAAATAATAAATCCACGTAGGTTTTTTTGCACCTTCTGTTAGAGATATCCAAAGTGTGGATGAATTACTTGTTTTTATTCTTCTGCTTGTTCATTTGAATATGAAATAATCACCCTCAAGTGTTGTATGTTTCTATATCAACCGTTAATGTGTTAATCTGATAAACATGGTGAGACAATATTCGACCGAACTTATGGCAAATCAATAATCAAAAACTAGCGGTAAATACAGAACAGAACATAACAGAATAGTCTTCGAAGTTTAACCCTTTTCCCAAAAAAAAACAAAATCTGTTTCCCAAAGAAAAAAAGGTTCCCAATGTTCATTCTTCTACTCCAGTCAGTCCTTAATTAACAATTTATAAACTACTCATTTGCTTAACCATTTTCTTTCTATGATTGTTTTAGGTTCATTTTCCCCTTCATCACCGAGTCTCACCGAGGAAGTTAAGTAAGATCTTCAGTTTTGAGTGTAAATTTTGGATTTCTGTTTGTGTTAAGTCATTATGGTTATCACATCAGTTAGTTCTGATCCGCATGATATACTGTGAAGATTTCTTACAATCTTTTTGTAGCGCCTCAAAAGCTAGCAGTTGACTAATCCAAGAGATTAACTAAATAAATAGGCACTAGAAACCAAATTAAATACATAAGCATTCAATTAAGAAATCTGCTATAAAACTTAACCCAAAAACTAACTCATTCTGAAGCATATATATACAAGAAATCCTCTCAAATGATACATATACAATATTCATTTGGTTTACAGATACAATATGTAATATAATAAACATAATAGAAGTTAACCAACTAATGAAAATAATCCTTGAAGCTTTCGCTGCGCAACTCTGATCTGTCTCTGAAACTGAAAGTGAGAATGGGTGAGAACATCATTCCTAAAAGGGGTGCCCATTAGGTATAACATTTAACTTTAAAGTAATCATAAGCAAGAGTGGGAAAACAATACATGTTTTCCGAAACATTAAATAGTGACCAAGTCACTGTAATAAACAAACATGTATATGGACAAAATCCTTCTTCAAACAATGTATACTATGGTTGTGCAATTCCAAACTCGCAAATCCACACCTAACCGTAAGTATTGATATCGGCAATTCCGAACTCGCAAACTGCCGACCAATATATCATAAAAGCTCCAGGCATAAATGTGAAGGAGCGTATCCTATATACCACCCATGGAAATTCTTATTTCCCATAACAATTCATATTGACCATAACACATTACAGGTCCTTTCCAAACCATGGAAAGATTAACATAATCAACAGAATTATCGTAAAACAAGTTAAACAATGCATAGAACACACAAAAAAAAATACATGAGTTTGTTAAACATAAACTTTTTTTAAAGGAAAACAATAATGGTTACCAAAGAGTCAAATGTATTCCCACCTATTTTGATGAAAAGCCATGCCTACCTCGAGATCCACGATCCACTGGTTCATCATTTGAATCGATCGTTGTTAATATAGACTAATTGTTAATCACACAAGAAGTCTAAGAATATAGCCAAAAGGCTCATACAAGTCTTTCTAATGATTCTAGGCCCATTTAAGGTTCTACATCATTTGTTTATCTATCTTTAGTACATCTAAGGTTTATTAATTGAATTGGGTTGGTTCTATAGTCTATTAGATAAGTCTTGTGAATATCTACAACTTTGTAGAAGAAGCCAAAGGTTAATTCGGACCATAAGGGTCCAAATACTCATAATATGAATACTAGGTCTAAGCCTAAGTCCACTAAACTGACCCCTTAATCTAAGGCCCAGTCCAACTAAGTCAACTAACGGTCAAAGTGACGGTCAAGGGTCAACTAATAGTCGACGTCCAAACTCACGTCAAAGTCCTGGTCAGATAGGAGTCGGTCAGGGTCAACTCGGCCAATGACTCGGGTGTAGCGACTCAGTGAGTCGAACCTGGTTAACAAGGTTAACTCGACTCAGTCAGATTGACTAAGAGCGTCCACAGTGGTACGATCAAAACCAAAGATCAAAGACCAAAACAAACGATCAAATTTGAGTTTAGTCTGTAGTGTCACGTTAAGGCAGTGGAGTATATTTAGTCGGGCGGATGTATAATCCACTCTTGCATGTGGAGCGTTGGTATAATCTTCGTTTGGGCCGGGCGGAGATATAATTAACGCTGCTTGTGGGGCGTTGATAAAGAATACGCTTATTGTGGGGCGTACATATATTTCACGCTCGGAGAAGGGGCGTTTGTATAATCTACGCCTGGTGTGGCGAACATATAATCAACTCCTGAATGAAGCGTTTGTATAATCAACGCCTGACGTGGGGCGGACGTATAATCAACGCCTGTATCAGGCGTACGTATAATCAACGCCTGACGTGGGACGGACGTATAATCAACGCCTGTATCAGGCGTACGTATAATCAAAGCCTGACGTGGGGCGGACGTATAATCAACGCCTATATCAGGCGTACGTATAATCAACGCCTGACGTGGGGCGTACGTATAATCAACGCCTGTATCAGGCGAATGTATAATCAACGCCTGTTTTGAGGCGTAAGTATAATCAACGCCTGTTTGAGGCGAACGTATAATCAACGCCTGACGTGGGGCGTACACTTTATCAACGCCTCCTCTTCTCTCAGGCGTACGTATAATCAACGCTTGGTTTGCAGGCGTACGTATAGTGTTGGACTTCCATTAACACACGTATCTATCACGTGTGGCATTAAAGCCCGGCCAATCTCTAACCACCACGTATAGCCCACGTGTTCACTTTCCCTTTACCTTAATCTTCTCCGTCTTCTTCTTTTCTTTTCTACCTCCTCTTTGTTTCTTTGTTTCTACCGCCCACAAACACAACTTCTTAACAAAAACATCACAGTGAAGAGCAGTAAAAGAAAAGAAATAACCAAGATACTTGATGAACCCGGGTTACAAAAGAGGTATGTTTTCTTTTTCTTAATCTCTTTTGTTTTATCCATATTGTTTCTATAATTTATTTAGGGTTTTATTTGTTAAAATTAGTTTATCTAAAATTTGGTTTTAACGAACAAATATGAATATGAAATTGGTTAAATTTAATTGGGTATGTGTGTTTTATGTTTTTATAGAGATTAATATGTATGTGAAAAAAACCATATTTGATGATTATGTAAATTTGGTTAAATTTTTTTTAAAAATAGTTAGAGCTTAAAAAAATTTGAGATTAATATTTGTGGGTATGTGTGTTTTATGTTTTTATAGAGATTAATATGTATGTGAAAAAATTGGGTATGTGTGTTTTATGTTTTTATAGAGATTAATATTTATTAGAGCTTCCACAGTGGTTGTAAAAATTTATTTGTGGGTATTGTAAAAATTTGATTTGTGGGTATTGTAAATTTTTATTTGATTTATAATCTATTCACTAAAATTTATTAGAGCTTCCACAGTGGTATTGTAAAAATTTGATTTATTATTTTTGGGTATTGTAAAAATCAGTGGTTATGTAGATTATGTGGGAAATAGTTCTCACCCTTCAACTGTTTCAATCAACCTATTTCAATTGAGAGCTTCCTTTTATTGTTTTTCTTCATGTTGTCTGTTGGTAATTAATTTTAGTGAATATGGTTATCAATAATTGTAGTTATGTAAATTATTGGATTAATTTTAAATTATTGTAAATTATTGTAGTTATGTAAATTATTGGATTAATTATTGGTTTTCTGCATGTTGTATGTGAATATGGTTACCAATAATTGAATTTGTATTGTTTTTTATTGAATTTTGAGGTGATTAATTTTAGTTATGTAAATTGTAGTTATGTAAATTTTGGGAGTTACATATGTAGAAGAGCTAATTGCGTGAGTATGGAATTGATTTTTTAGTGATTTTTATGGAATCTTGAAGTGATTAAATTGGGTTGTGGAATCTTGTAATGATTTTGGAAATGCATCGATGACGATTTAATTTGTGTTTCTGGAATTATAGAATTTGGAATTGATATGGTTTGTGTTATTAAAGATTTATAGTATTTGGAATATAAATGGTGATGGACTAATAAAAATATTCGTTAATGAGGGTTGGTCTTTTAATAATGTAACTGCATCTATATTGTGTGTGCACAGATGTTGAACAAATTCACAGCGCGTTTCAATGGTCGCGTGAAGACGAACAAGAAACAAAAATCTGTAGCCGAAGAGGATTATAACTTAATCGCTACTGGTACAATTAAGGAGGTTGATATTCCCCGGTTAGGGAGGTTTCTATACTGCAAGATGATAAACCGCACGCTACTACGGACATCACATTGACAGGGGAGCACAAATTGAAGTATCAACATCGTGGATCTTTGGCATCGGTAATTCATCACTATCAAACTATTTCACAACACTGTCCTAGAGCTAAATATATTATTGAAAAAGCGGGATGGCAAAATTTACTGGACATACAATGTAGCGAAACCAACCATTCAATGGTTGATTATATTGCTGAGCGGTTTTGGGATACAACAAACACTTTTCACTTCCCATTTGGTGAGATGGGATTCACCCCCCTAGATTGGCTCATGTTGACTGGACTGAGTATCGGTGATGGGCCTGATGTTCCTTATGATTCGGGGAAGTACCAATTTGAACATGTTCGTGAGCATATCTTTCCGGATATCCAAGATGTCATGCTCTGTCCAAAAGCACCGTCGTGGGTTTCAAATTCAATTACAATTAAATATTTAAGGTCATATTTCATCGAAGACAAGTTGGTTGCGGCTGAAAATGATAGCACCCTTGCTCATAGAGTAGCAATTGCCTTTTTCATGTATGTTTTGGGACATTTTTTCTTTTCTAATGCAAAGACTTATATTGATGCTGGATGGTTAGCTGCTTTTGAAAATCTTGATGTAGTATCCACGTATGACTGGGGTGGTGCTGCGTTTTCGAAATTGTATGCGGCACTCCGTTTATCTGGGAGGAGACAGAAGGCACTATGTGGTCCATTCCAAGTATTAGAGGTATTCTTTCAATCTAGTTATTTTTCCTCTCATTGTTTATTTTGTTGCTAAGTTATTAAATTGGCTAATTATTTTGATGGAGTAGTTTTGGGGGTATGAATACCTGGGCATATGTCGACCAGAAATCCCAGAGGCGAGTACATAACAAAAATGGCCCGTATCTTCTAAATGGAATGTACCGAAGAATACAAATGATATTTTCCGTTGTAGGGATTTACTAAGTAAGCTTACTGCTGAACAAGTGACATGGCGCCCATGGGAATTATACAGAGAAGTTCTTGCATCTGATATGGGATGCACGGCTACGCGGCTATCAGACTCGAGATATATATTTTCTTACATGGGAATTGTGAGTTAATTTGTAAATTTTATTATATAACATACTTTTTTCCTATATAACATACTTACTAAATTCTTATTCCCTTTCTAACTGTACAGCACAACATGTATCTTGGTGAAAGGTGTTGGCGGCAAAACCATTGTACTTTCGTTGTTCCTATAAGACTACACACAGTTATAGGGGATATTGGCAATATTCAAGCCGAACGCCTAAAAAAAGAAGGTTTGGTCGATGCAACAGAGATAGTGAAAGTTGTTAAAGATTATGATATATATTTACAATACTGGACAATGGTAACCAACTCCAAAGATTACGTGACTCATCCTATTTGGGAAGCCCAAACATATGGGTATGTCGGTGACTTGTATACGGTCCCAATTGAACAACCTGTTGAACATGTACATATCCCTCCTCCACATCTATTATCCCACGTAAGTGTACTTTCGACTTTTTATTGTACGTTCGATTTTTGTTGGTATATTTGTACTTATATATTTTATTTTTTCTTCACAGCATGAAGCTTACACATTATTTCAAGAAAATGCTGATTTTAATCAACAATTTCGCGAATTTACATTAAAACAAACGAAGGAGAGGATGGACGTTATCATGTCGAAAGAAGCAGAAATACAAAGGCTAAATAATGCGAACGTTGATTTGCAGCAACAACTATCTCTTTTCCGTATGCCGCACACTGTCCAACCTCAGCTTGGATACGGTTCCTTTTCCCAAACCCTGCCATCACAAGTTTGGAGTGGTATGAATCAGGGATCAGCTTCAACAATGTCCTCAGTCAATACCAATCCGAGAACGCACATGACTTTTGTGGCACCAAAATCGTCCACTTCGGATAATGATAATATGAAGGGTTAATTTGTTATGACTATTTAGATGAACTGTCTTTGGAGTTATCTTTTCTTATCTTATATAGTATAGTCATATCATATATAGTATAGTCTAATCATATATAGTATTGTCATATCAGGTCACTGACAAACACTTTATCTTTTTTGGAAAACACATTTGCGTGAACCCAAAAAAATATCTATTTTTTTGGTTTTTTTAATGCTCTTGAAAATGGGTTATAAATTAAAGACTGGTTTCACTCAATATATGAATAACAATACATCTCTTCTGCTTCATATAGCAATGGAACAATATGAGAAAACCGCTCATTATTGCTCTTCTGTTTCTTCTTCATCTTCTTCTTCTAATAGTAGTTTTTATTCCTCGGATGATGATGCAATAGCAATTATGCAAAATAACATGGCCGTTAGTTTGGGAGTCCTTGTTACAAATTCAAAATGTCCTCAAACTCGTATCAGAATACCAAGAGATCGTGAGTCAGGGGCTGAACTTCTATGGAACGACTATTTCTCTCCGTACCCAAACCAACCACCCAATGTTTTTCGCAGAAGATTTAGAATGCGTCGACAATTGTTTAACCGGATAGTGGAAGGTGTTACCAATGCAAACAGATATTTTGTTCAAAAGCCCGATGCTTGTGGAGTTTTAGGATTAAACCCTCATCAAAAAGTAACAGCAGCAGTACGAATGTTAGCTTACGGATGTGCGGCAGATGCAATAGACGAGTACTTACGCATAGGAGAAACAACTGTGTTGGAAGCTACTCGTAGGTTCTGTAAGACGATTGTGAATTTGTATGGGAAAGAATATTTGCGTGAACCAACGGCTGGTGATATTGAACTGTTGCTCAAGCAAAACAAAGACCGGGGATTTCCTGGGATGCTGGGTAGTCTAGATTGCATGCATTGGAAATGGGATAAATGTCCGTCGGCAGAATCTGGGGCTTACACCGCGTATAAAGGGAGCGAAAGTATCGTGTTGGAGGCAGTGGTATCATATGACCTATGGTTTTGGCATGCTTTTTTTGGTATGCCGGTTCTAACAACGATATTAATGTTATGAACCGTTCATATGTTTTTCGAAGTCTTGTAACAGGAAAAGCACCGCCGGTGAGCTATGAGGTGAACGGACATTCATATGATATGCCGTATTATCTAGGTGATGGAATATACCCAGAGATTCCTACTATTATTACGGCCATTAAACATCCGGTGGCTAGGAAAAATGAAATATTTTCATCGATGCAAGAGGGTGCAAGAAAAGATGTTGAACGGGGATTTGGTGTACTTCAACAACAATTTGGAATCATCAAACAACCTGCAAGAATGTGGAATCCATATGTGCTTGCCTATATCATGAAAACTTGTATTATCTTACATAATATGATAGTCGAGGATGAGCGTCTACCCGGTGACTGGCCACATGTTTATGAACAACGTAGCAACGCAGCACTGGTTAATATATTAAGAGGCAATAGTGACGAGTTTTCCCAAATTAGAGCTCAGCAACGCCGATGTGCAATGCGTAACAAAGATGCACATATTCGCTTGCGTGATGACTTGATCGAATATATATGGGCAGAATATGGGAATTAAAAATTGTCGTTTGTCATTTCCTTTCTATTATCTCTTTGTATGTAAACATCCTCAAGTTTTAATTAAGGTCGTATGTTTCAAAAAAGTAGAAATTTAATTCAAATCAACGGAAGTAAATTTAAAATCCAAAAATTACATAATAATAATGCTAATTGTTCAGATACTAAGAAATTTAAAACATAATAATACTAATAATACTACTAATCACTAAATAGGAGAAATAATTAAGGTTTGAACTATTCCGCCTTTGTGTTAAGATTGGTTTCTTTTATTCCGAACTATGTTCGCCCTGCGAAGTCGGAAGTACTCTTGTTGTACAGGTTCCATTTTTTCAAGATCCATCATAATGATGCGAAATTCTTCGTCTTCAGCTTGCTTGGCTATTTTTGCAGCATGTTCAGCTTGTTTTGCTGCAAACTCTGCTGCTCTTTGTTCCATCTTGAATCTTGATTGTGTTTGGTAATGAGTATTGAAATTTTGTTGTTCTTTAATAATTATTCCCATCAATTCCTCTTGGTGACTGGATTTCTCTCTCCCTGTTTTCTTCAATCTTTTTGCTGCTTTTTTCCCCATCTTACGAAGATATGTGTTCTCTATGTCTCCCCCATCTGTGTCGCTACCGGTCTCTCCTTGAGTTGTTGTTTGCGGTCCTTCATCATCTTCCTCGTTATTCTCATAAGTGTCCAAATCATGCGTCGTATCGAATACAAAAGTCGATCGTCGATTATATTTTATATTTTCTAACACAACTTGGTAGCACTCTTCGTGCTTAAATTTTTTCCCATCGTTGCATTCGTTGAACCTCTTGTTAACTTCTTCAAGCTGTTAATGTTTTTAAAAACACTTAAGTACATGGGCGCTTAGTAAATATTAGAAAACAATGGTTGGAAAAATCAAGAATGCTTACCTTCTTTTCAGGACCCCATCCAGTATGATATTCACCTTCAACTTCTGCCTCTTTTTCCGAAAATAACGCCACATCTTTACTTATTCCCTGATATCGTTTTTGCTAAGAACTCCAAGACCGCTCTGGATTATTAGGTAAATGAAGTTCAATATCGTCCTTGATATGAGTCCACAACGTCGCCTCTGATTGATCAGCTCCAACACTAGAATCTTGAGATATAGATAAATGAACTTTACACATTGTTACATCTTCGATTGTCGTAAAATTTGGACCTCGTGCTACTCTTGGTGCCATTGTAAGCGAATCCGTGAAAATTTTCCAACTGATTTGAAAGCAGAAACAATATTTCTTCTTATTGGTGTGGACAGTTTGAAATATTGGTCGTGGGAAAATGTCACAGGATCTCATGTGTATATATAGGTGTTTCTTCCGAAAAAACCGAAATGTCTTCCGAACTTTCCAACGTTCCAAATTATCCAACGTTCCATTTTCTTCAACGTTCCATTTTCTTCAACGGTCGAATTACCAACGGTATAAAAAAATTTCAAAATCAATTTTGTCTAAGTATTTTTTTTTTAAACTCAAGCTTGGGGCGTTAACTATATAAACGCCTGGCGTGGGGCGTTAACTATATCAACGCCGGGATGGGGCGTTAGTTATATCACCGCCTGGCATGGGGCGTTAGTTATATCACCGCCTGTCTGGGCGTTAACTATATAAACGCCTGGCGTGAGGCGTTAACTATATCAACGCCTGAATGGGGCGTACACTTTATCAACGCCTGGCGTGGGGCGTTAAGAATATCAACGCCGGGCTGGGGCGTTTGTATAATCTTCGTCTGAATGGGGCGTTCATTTTATTAACGCCTGACGTGGGGCGTAAACTTTATCAACGTCCCAACGGGCGAACATTTTATCAACGCCTGAACCGGACGTAACTTATATACACGCCTCTTTATGGGGCGGTGACTTTACGTACGTTTCACAACAGGCGTAGATTATATATACGCCCGATGCCAAACGGTGATTATACCTCCGCTCTACTATATATAGTTTTGGTCTTGGTCCCAGACCAAATATGGTCTGGAATTTGGTTTTGGTCCAGATTTTAGTCTTTACTCCGTCCCGTTGCGTCTCGTCCCTGGATCATAATTATAGGTTTACTCGTCCATTGCAGTTGCTCTAAATCAACTAAAGGTTAAGTCAGCTAAACTGATTGAACTGACTAACAAGTAAAACTTAAGAACAGAAGTTCATACAATTTCAATTAAACAACTTCTAATCTAATTACAAACATCAATACAGCTTACCTGCAATTGAAGTTCCAAGATTTTACAGCAAAACTCTTTCTACAATATCAATTCAACATTCACTAATCCCTCCTACACCCAAACTTCACCTATAACAGCTGATACACCGCATATTCATCACCACCAGCATTACAACAGTACACCAAATCCAAGTAAACTTCACAAGAGAATTCTTAATCACAATTCATCTTCCTGAAATTGCAGTTACAAACTTCTACAGAGGGTCCAACTCCATATAATCATCTAACCCTCATACTAACACTTTAGCCACACAACATCTCATACAACTAATTCATCTTTAACCCTGAGGCCTCATTACAGCTCTGTAATTTCCTGCAACTAACTGTTCCACTCAATAAGAACAACTCTGCAATCTCAATTCAACATAACACCATCACCGAGCATCCACTGCCTTCTCTATCTCAGATTCAGAAATCCATTTGAAACCCTATAACTTAATCACCACTTGCAGTATCACTTCATCCAACTGAGATACAAATCAACAACTCTTTTTACTATCTCTACCACTTCTAACTACAATTACAGTTTCATTGATTAACCATCTCAACCTCAATTAATTCCATAAATTCAACCACATAACTTAACAAAATTCAAAGAAAAGAACAATTACCTCAAACTCATTTACTCAAGCACCAGCCAGTTCATCACTCATAATAATTCCATCTCCTTCTTATAAACACAATCAACCTTAATCTGTTAACAACTTCAGTCATGAGCTTCAATCGACCCCAGCTTCAAAACCCTAATCCTAATCTCCTCTGAGTTTGAATCAATCTTTGAAATAACACCACCAACATCAATTACTCTCTGGTATTAATCTTCTTTTCTTAATCTCAAATCACCTTCCTAAATATCAATTTAATCCTTTCAATCATCTCTGAGATATTCATACGAAACCCAAAACTTCACTTCCTTCTTCGATTTCTTTCATAAACAGCTTCAAAACATCAATCAATCGAATACCCTTTTGTTCTTCATCAATCTGCTACTCTAAACATCCATTAATTCTATAAAATTTCCAATATCATAAGAAAACCTAATTGATTCTCCCTGATTTTCCTTTTCTTATAATCTGAATCAACTACATGAATTAACACCACCACAACTAGACAGTCTTGATCTAATCAAACCTATTTCGATCTCAGAACTCTAATTTATCTCTCTAATTTATTTCTACCAGGATGAACAGAGAAGAAAAGACAGAGAGAAGGAGAGAAAGAACGAGAAGAAAGAAGAAGAATAAGAAGATTAAAGAAGAAGAGAAGAGAATGAGCTTATCTGCTCGATGGATGAAGAGATAAGACCAAGAGAAATAATATTTCACACAGTCTCTTCGATAAGTGAAGTCTAGGTCGGCCTATATGTGAAAACACCATTTTGCCCTTCAAATCAATCTGATGATATCCTCTTCGTCTGATGTCCGAATGACACGTTCAAGTAGTCCATTCCGCGTAACTTTTCGATATCTATCCAATAGTAATAGTTTTGTATCTAAATCGTTGTTAGATTAATTTCTAATAATTAATGTTCGAGTTACACTATCAAGTACTTAACGGCTAAATCGTCTCTTGACTAGTCTAACAGCGTTGACGAGCTTGAGGGTCCTTACACTTTTGTTCCAGGATCCTGATCCATCAAGCATACCCTAATTAAATGAGGCAAAGAAAAACCCCTAAATTTTCTTCAATCCCTAAATCCTCAATATTCCTACAAAATCCTTCTTCAATGAATAAAACAGGGAAGCGATTGATGAAGAATTTCAATAGGGTTCTTCCAACTGTCAGGAAAAACAAGAAGCTATATGTTTTTAGTTCTTGATACAGATGCTCGTTATTCTTGTTCCAGTAACGCATATTTCATCGATGCATAATATGTTCAGGCACTTCCGAACACAAGGTTTGGTTAGGATCGGCTTCTCCACTAGGGTCTTATAAGAATGACATTTGTATATGATAGTGCTTATAAAATGGTCCATTTTTAGTACTAAAGCTGATAAAACGGGGGTCTAACAACCACGCCCAATATTCCGATTAGCAATCTGTATGGACTAATTCCAATATACTTTTAAGAGAATCAACTAGACAGTCAGATGATGTGATTTGTAGATAGTGGTAAAAAGGTTCGATTCTCAGACTTGTGAAGGATATTAATTAGACTTAAATTCTAATATTAAAATAGAAAACTCACTAAAAATTGTAGCAAACTCAATCAAAGATGATATCAATACTAAAAGAAACACTGAGGCTAAGATTCCAATATTTTCCAAGTTCAAAGTGATTAAACCAATACTTATATTTATGCAATTTTCTCGTTTAATTTGATTCTAAAATATTGCAACAAATAGATTTTCAAAAATAGTAATTGTAAATACCAAGTATGAATCATCAAAAGTCTTAAAACTAAGCATACTCCGTCAAAATAGATCACAATCACTCAGATAAGAATCATATTCAATAATAGTTCAAGGCAAATAATCATATAATTATTGCAAATAAAAAGATAAAATAGAATATACCACTTTTTGTTGGAAAAATAGCTTCCTCTATCGCCTCAACAATGGGGTTTAGCTTCTCATATTAATCATGATCTCAAAATATGTGTTTGTTGCTCAAAAGATGATTAAAAGAGTGAAAAGTAATAACACAGACTGTTTGCAACAGTGTATTGGTGTTGCAAAACAGCTGTTACAATGGAACTGTTACAGAAAACTGTTGTAAATATTGTTGCTTTGTCGCTGATTTTAAGACCCTAGAATACGACTGTCCTGCACAGCTTAATGTTCTTCAGCTGTTAAACAACGACACTGTTATGCGACTGTTTCCCGTGCGTCAATGTTTTTCGCGTTCTTCCTCTTCAGCAGTAGCAGAAACAGAGTTTGGTAAAGCTATGATTTCTTCTTCTCTGGCTCTCCTTAGGTTCCCAAGACATCTATTTATATCAAAAATACCGATTAAATCTCTCCCAAATCTTCCAAAATCTCTTTCCTTCTCTTCACGGCAAAGTTGCGGCAATTTCTTGTTTTAGAATTTCTACGCGTTTCTGAGCTTTCCTTTTTATTCTAAACTCTTCCTTAGATAGATACAAATCTTTGGGAAGGTTTACAGCACTTTAATCTCTCTAAAATTCCCTAAAACAGGTCACACACGTGACTTTCCATATATTTCTGTTGTGATAAAAATTCGTCGATTGAGCCCAGTCTAATCGATTTAAACACCCATATCAGATTCCTAGACCCATAAGGAGTCTATCCTATGAAAATCAGAGGTTTAATCGACCTCAAACTCCTCCAAATCACGATTGCCAAAACTGCCAAATTTTTCCCGCCAATTTTCTGAATTTGAAACCGTGAAGAAGAAAGGACGCCCCTTATCCAGAGTAGGGGTTCCTTTAACAGTTGCCTTAAGGGGTGTCTTGGGGTTGCCCCTTATCCAAGCCGGGGGTCCGAATAGCAAGTGTCTTCTGGGTGCTTTCCATCAACTTTTCGATCCTATTTTTTCCAAAAATGTTTATTAGCCAAAAATAACTACAAATAAATAAAACACCATAATAAGTACAAAAATGAGCCCTAACAATATATAGAATTGAGACAAATCGGACACAAAAATGTGTCTATCAAATACCCCCAAACCTATTATTTGCTAGTCCTCGAGCAAAAATAAAATCCTAACTCACTGTCGCAGGCATTGTCGATTGCATTTAGCGTATGCAATAAGCCTTTAAACCCCTAGGTGTCCCTAGTGGCGGAGTGTTGTCTCCAGAGGGCTTACCAGAGGTATACCCACAAAATCTTTATACTGCAGACCCTAGCTATCTACACAGAACCTTGGAAGGCACTAAAGAACCTCCTTGGTTGGCATACTTATTGACTACAAGAGGAAGTACCCTGATGCGAAATTCCAATTGTTGTACACGAGTTCGCACTCAAGCATACTAAAATTCATATGAAGTGATAGAGCTCTACTCAGATAGTTGCACTATGGACATCAATATCCGGAGTAAAAACTAATCACATGGATAAATCAAGAAGATGGATATAGAAAAACATAGATGGTTTTGATGTTTACTAGGTGAACGGTGTTTTTCATATCTGTCTGAAGGCCTCCGCCAAAATGAACCTATCGTAATGGACTGAGATACCGGTCTGACTAATATCAACACACTGGCATATACAAGGGTACCAATACAAGGGTTCCAGTGGTCGACTTTATTGAATTTATTCCAGTTGGTCTGATGGTCTGGTCTCTTTTTCTTCTTCTTTTTTTTTTTTTTTTTTTTTTTTTTTTTTATAACTCAATCACTCTAATTCACCCTAGCATTGGTAACAACTTGAATCATGAGCCCCACCTAATCACTTAGAGAAACATAGTTTAAAAACAAAATAAAAAAAGAAGTGAAAAGGGCTCAACGAGATATGGTGAAACTATCATGTTATTTCTAACACCTGAGCTCTGTGCTTTTATGAATAGACTCTTTAGATGTTTAACAAAAAGTTCTACCCCACCCCCAAACTTAAATCTAACATTGTCCTCAATGTTTCTAACCAAAGAACAGTACCAGAAATATAAGTAACATGAGGAAATAGTAAAGAGAGAAGTCGGAAAGATAGTACCTGGGTGAAGTGTAACCAAAAACCTACAAAAATATTATACAACATACAAAATCGCCACGATGGTCAATCAAGGTAAACAGGGTCCTCCAGAGGAGTCTATCCATATCAGATTCCTAGACCCATATCACCCATATCAGATTCCTAGACCCATAAGGAGTCTATCCTATGAAAATCAGAGGTTTAATCGACCTCAAACTCCTCCAAATCACGATTGCCAAAACTGCCAAATTTTTCCCGCCAATTTTCTGAATTTGAAACCGTGAAGAAGAAAGGACGCCCCTTATCCAGAGTAGGGGTTCCTTTAACAGTTGCCTTAAGGGGTGTCTTGGGGTTGCCCCTTATCCAAGCCGGGGGTCCGAATAGCAAGTGTCTTCTGGGTGCTTTCCATCAACTTTTCGATCCTATTTTTTCCAAAAATGTTTATTAGCCAAAAATAACTACAAATAAATAAAACACCATAATAAGTACAAAAATGAGCCCTAACAATATATAGAATTGAGACAAATCGGACACAAAAATGTGTCTATCAAATACCCCCAAACCTATTATTTGCTAGTCCTCGAGCAAAAATAAAATCCTAACTCACTGTCGCAGGCATTGTCGATTGCATTTAGCGTATGCAATAAGCCTTTAAACCCCTAGGTGTCCCTAGTGGCGGAGTGTTGTCTCCAGAGGGCTTACCAGAGGTATACCCACAAAATCTTTATACTGCAGACCCTAGCTATCTACACAGAACCTTGGAAGGCACTAAAGAACCTCCTTGGTTGGCATACTTATTGACTACAAGAGGAAGTACCCTGATGCGAAATTCCAATTGTTGTACACGAGTTCGCACTCAAGCATACTAAAATTCATATGAAGTGATAGAGCTCTACTCAGATAGTTGCACTATGGACATCAATATCCGGAGTAAAAACTAATCACATGGATAAATCAAGAAGATGGATATAGAAAAACATAGATGGTTTTGATGTTTACTAGGTGAACGGTGTTTTTCATATCTGTCTGAAGGCCTCCGCCAAAATGAACCTATCGTAATGGACTGAGATACCGGTCTGACTAATATCAACACACTGGCATATACAAGGGTACCAATACAAGGGTTCCAGTGGTCGACTTTATTGAATTTATTCCAGTTGGTCTGATGGTCTGGTCTCTTTTTCTTCTTCTTTTTTTTTTTTTTTTTTTTTTTTTTTTTTATAACTCAATCACTCTAATTCACCCTAGCATTGGTAACAACTTGAATCATGAGCCCCACCTAATCACTTAGAGAAACATAGTTTAAAAACAAAATAAAAAAAGAAGTGAAAAGGGCTCAACGAGATATGGTGAAACTATCATGTTATTTCTAACACCTGAGCTCTGTGCTTTTATGAATAGACTCTTTAGATGTTTAACAAAAAGTTCTACCCCACCCCCAAACTTAAATCTAACATTGTCCTCAATGTTTCTAACCAAAGAACAGTACCAGAAATATAAGTAACATGAGGAAATAGTAAAGAGAGAAGTCGGAAAGATAGTACCTGGGTGAAGTGTAACCAAAAACCTACAAAAATATTATACAACATACAAAATCGCCACGATGGTCAATCAAGGTAAACAGGGTCCTCCAGAGGGACCTCCTCAACATCACCTGTAGGAAAAGGCTCTAAAAAGGGCTTCAATCGCTGACCGTTAACCTTTGAAGAACTACTACCATCTGGTGTCTCAATCTCAACATCGCCATGAGGAAAAACAATACGGACCACAAAAGGACCGGTCCACCGAGAGCGCAACTTCCCGGGGAATAGATGCAAACGAGTGTCATACATAAGAACTTTTTGACCTGGAGAAAATGACTTTCGTAAAATATTCCTATCATGCACAAGTTTCATTTTGTTCTTATACTCCTTAGCACTATCGTATGCATCTCTACGAATCTCGTCCAACTCATTGAGCTGGAGCTTTCTTTGAGCTCCTTCCTTGTCAAGTGAAAAGTTTAAGTTCTTAATAGCCCAATAGGCTCGATGCTCTAACTCAACAGGCAGGTGACATGCCTTGCCAAACACTAAACGATAAGGTGACATTCCAATGGGTGTCTTAAACGCAGTACGGTAATCCCATAAGGCATCAGTAAGCCTCGACGACCAGACTTTCCTATTTGGATTAACTGTTTTCTCTATAATACGTTTAATTTCCCTATTGTAAACCTCTACCTGACCACTATTCTGAGGGTGATATGGGGTTGCTACTTTATGGGTAATACCGTATTGTTTCATTAAAAGAGCAAATGGTCTATTACAAAAGTGTGCACCTCCATCACTAATGATAGCTCGCGGCGTACCAAAACGTGTAAGTATATTCTCTTTCAAAAACTGGACTACGACCTTGTGGTCATTCGTTTTACACGGAACCGCCTCAACCCACTTAGACACATAGTCTACAGCGAAAAGTATGTAAAGATAACCAAACGAAATAGGAAATGGACCCATAAAATCAATGCCCCATACATCAAAGACCTCAATCACTAAAATAGGGTTCAAAGGCATCATATTTCTACGGGAAATGGTTCCTAACTTCTGGAAACGCTCACAAGAAACACAATGACTATGGGAATCTTTAAACAATGAAGGCCAGTAAAATCCACACTGCAAAATCTTAGCAGCAGTCTTCTTAGTACTAAAATGACCCCCACATGCATGTTCATGACAAAAGGAGATAATACTAGACTGGTCACTCTCAGATACACATCTCCTAATAATCTGGTCCGGACAATACTTAAACAGATAAGGATCGTCCCAAAAGAAATGCTTAACCTCGGCTAAAAACCTAGAACGATCTTGCTTACCCCAATGTTGAGGGGTTCGACCAGTAACAAGATAATTCACTATATTTGCATACCAAGGTGATTGGGAAACAGAGAACAATTGTTCATCAGGAAAGTTATCCCTTATAGGAAGGGAATCACTAGGGGAACTAACAACTAGCCTAGACAAGTGGTCTGCTACTACATTTTCTGCACCCTTTTTGTCTCTAATGTCCGGGGAAAATTCCTGTAACAATAGGATCCATCTAATCAATCTAGGTTTGGTATCCTTCTTAGATAAAAGGTATTTCAAAGCAGCATGATCTGTATAGATTATGATCTTAGAACCTAATAGGTAGGACCTAAACTCATCCAAGGCAAACACGATGGCTAAAAGTTCCTTCTCGGTAGTTGTGTAGTTCATTTGGACATCGTTCAGAGTTTTTCTAGCATAATAAATCACATGAAGTAATTTGTTTTCTCGTTGTCCTAAAACGACGCCTATAGCATAATCTGAAGAATCACACATAATCTCAAAGGGTAGGTTCCAGTTAGGTGCTTGGACTATCGGGGCAGTAGTGAGTAAAGTTTTAAGCTTCTCAAAAGACTCTAAACAAGCATCATAAAAGACAAACTTAACATCTTTTGCAAGCAAATTGCAAAGAGGTCTAGAAATCAAGTTAAAATCCTTAATGAATCGACGGTAAAAATCTGCATGCCCTAGGAATGACCTAATATCTTTTACGGTTTTTGGGACTTGTAAAATCTTAATAAGGTCAACTTTGGATTTGTCTACCTCTATACCCTTTCAAGAGACGATGTGCCCTAACACAATTCCTGATTTAACCATGACATGGCATTTTTCCCAATTAAGCACTAAATTTTTTTCCTTACACCTAGTCAACACTAATGTCAAATGATGCAAGTACTCATCGAAAGATGAACCAAACACTGAAAAATCATCCATAAAGACCTCTAAGAATCGTTCTACCATATCAGAAAATATGCTCATCATACAATGCTGAAAAGTTGCAAGGGCATTACATAGCCCGAAAGGCATGCGTCTATACACAAAGGTATCAAAGGGACATGTAAAAGTGGTTTTGTCTTGGTCTTTTGGGGCAATAAGGATCTTATTATAACCGAAGTAGACATCTAAGAAGCAATAGTGACTATGTCCAGCTAATCGCTCTAGCATTTGGTCGATAAAAGGAAGGGTAAAGTGATCCTTCCTTGTGACCTTGTTCAATTTCCTATAGTCAATACACACACGTCATCCCATGGTCACTCGGGTTGGGATTAATTCATTATTCTCATTATGGACTACAATGATACCTGATTTCTTGGGGACAACCTGAACAGGGCTGACCCACTTACTGTCTGAAATTGGGTAAATAATACCCGCATCTAACAACTTAAGCACCTCTTTTCGAACTACCTCTTTCATGTTAGGGTTCAGTCGACGTTGCATCTCCTTAGAAGATTTGGAGTCTTCCTCTAAATGAATCTGATGCATACAGACAGTAGGACTTATACCCTTAATGTATGCTATAATCTACCCTAAAGCTTCCTTATTGTCTTGGAATACATTTACTAGCCTACTTTCCTGATCACTATCCAAATCGGAAGCTACAATCACAGGTAAAGTCTCAGATGGGCCTAAAAACACATACTTTAGAGTATCGGGTAGTGGTTTAAGGTCCAACTTTGGGGGCTCTTCTAAAGAAGGAATTAGGGTAGTCTCAGAAACTGTTAATGGTTCGAACCTAGCTTTCCATCTATCAGTGTCTAACACAGGGGTAGAATCTAATAGAGCATTCACCTGTTCAATAGTTCTATCGTCGTCAAAATCTAAACCAAAATGGGATAGACAACTTTCTAATGGGTTTTCAGACAAGATGTTTGGTAATGACTCCTGAACTAAGGCTTCTATCATGTTCACCTCCTCAACACATGTGTCATCTAGCTCATGAGGTTGCTTACTGACATTAAAAATGTTCATCTCCATAGTCATATTACCAAAAGATAAACTCATCACACCATTTCGACAGTTAATGATCGCATTAGACGTAGCTAAAAATGGGCGACCTAAAATCACAGGTATCTGGTTCTCTGGGTCAGGGACAGGTTGGGTATCTAGGACCATGAAATCCACTGGATAAATAAACTTGTCGACCTCAATAAGAAAATCCTCGATAACACCTCGACGGATTTTAACAGACCTATCAGCTAACTGCAGTGTCATCTGAGTAGGTTTCATTTCACCAAGTCCTAGCTGTAAGTATACATGGAATGGCAGTAAGTTCACACTGGCTCCTAAGTCAAGTAAAGCTTTTTCTACCCGGAAGTTACCTATTGTGCAAGCAATGGTAGGAGAACCTGGTTCTTTGTACTTTGGAGTTGCGGTGTTCTGAATGATTGAACTTACGTGACTAGCTAAAAAGGCTTTCTTATGGATGCTAACTTTTCGCTTTCGCATACACATATCCTTAAGGAACTTGGCATAAGCAGGAATTTGCCTAATTGCATCTAATAAGGGAAGGTTTATGGTAACTTGCTTAAAAACCTCCACTATATCATTAAAGTTCGATTCCTTCTTTGTTGGTACTAATAGTTGAGGAAATGGGGCTATAGGCCTAAAATCAGACCTTCCAGGAACCGAATTCACATCATCAGAAACTTTATCAGTCTCTTCAGCTACTGGTCCTGAGAGGTGAGATCTTGAGGGGTGAACTACAGTATGTTCACTATCGGGCATGGTTACCTTATTGTCTACAACTCTACCACTTCTAAGAGTTCTAACAGCATTCAATTGATTCGATGGTTTTGCACCTAATTCATGAACTCCTCTAGGTTTGGGTTGTGTTTGACTAGGAAACTTACCTTTTTCTCTCAAAGAATCACTTATCAGACCAACCTGGGTTTTTAACTCGGAAATAGCCTGACTATTTTCTTGTCCTATCCTGTTACTAGCTTGTAGACTCTGTTCTACGGATAACTGAAATTTTGTAGTTTGCTGAGTTAACAAGGCGAGAGATTCCTCTAAACTTAGGATTTTCTTATCTGACTGATTCTGAAACTGAGCTAGTCCTGAAGGATTCTTAGTATAGCCAAAACCTGGGGGAGCATTAGAATTACTAAACTGGCCTTGACTTTGGTCCTTAGACCACGAAAGGTTCGGATGGTTTCTCCAACCAGGATTATAGGTTTCTGAATATGGGTCAATCTTTTGACGGTTATCAAATCTAGTGTTATTATAAAGATCATTGACCTGCTCTTCAATATTCTGGCCTTCCCAAAAAGGCTCCACTCTACCACTAGTCTGGCCCATTTCTAAGGCTTCTAACCTTTTTGCTATAGCAGCAATTTTGGCATCTGATTCATTGCCTCCTTCTACCCTATTAACGTTTCCTCTACTTAAAAGAATTGTTTTCTGGGGTGCCCTACTATTTTTCTATTGCATGTTTTTTCGGCGATTTCATTAAAAAATTCCATCGCCACATCAACAGTTTGGTTTTCAAATCCACCAGTGCATAGAGACTCAACCATGGTCGTTGTGGAGTAATCTAAACCCTCATAAAGGATCTGATCTAGCCTAACCTTTTCTAAACCATGATGAGGATACTGGGATAATAAATCATTGAAACTTTCCAAATACCTATATAAATATTTTCCCTCTTGTTGTGAAAATGTACATATTTGCGTCCTAATAGACGATGTTTTGTGCCTAGGGAAAAACTTATTGAAAAAGGCAGATGTAAGTTGTTCATATGTCTCAATTGACTCGGAGTCCAAACTATACAGCCACGACTTGGCCTTATCTTTCAGGGAAAATGGGAATAACCTAAGTTTCAAAGCATCATCATCTAAGCCTCTAATTCTTAGAGTACTACGAATTTCCTCAAAATCCCTAACATGGTAATAAGGGTTTTCATTTTCTTTCCCTAAAAAGATTGGGAGCATCTGTAAGGTCCCAGGTTTCAGTTCATAGGGTGCCTCCGTTTCAGCTAACTTAATACACGAAGGACGAGTAGTCCTAGTTGGATTCACCAAACTTTCAAAGTTTCCATTCCTGGCGCTATCGGAGCAACAGGGATTCTCTCCTCAGTCAAAGGACGTTCAAAAACAAACTCTTCAAAAGTCGGACTTTCTAGATTAAGGTAATCGAAACGCTTCGAACTACTAGGTTTCTCTTTAACTAATCTATCTAGTGCGTCTCTTTTACGTTCAGGCATACAATAGAATTTTCTAAATTGGAAGGGTAAGCAAACACAGATCAAGGCCGACTCAACCAAATCAAACCTATTGATTTCTAGCAAACAAAAAGCATGATGGCTCCAATTAGATTGTTTCTAGACCAGCTTCTAATCCTTCGAACGGTAATTCGTTACAATTTAAGCAAACCCCTCTAGAATCAATCTGATTTAACGTAAGTTGAATAGAGGCGAGGGAAGCTCGGTGGAGCCTTGATACCCAAGGCCTCACCAGTATTACAAGGCGGCGCATTCACACATTCAACTTACAGAAACCGTCAAGAACTTCGAAGTATGCTTAAAAGAGTAACCAATATTTTTCGAATGACTTTCCTGTTAAGCTCCTTACCCTATCGGTCTCGTTCTAGTCAAAATTTTAGGCTTAGGTTCGCGTAGGTTACGTGTTCCTAAAGCGGGCAAGAAGAGAACGATGATGAAATCTGAACCCTTATCTTGTATGGCCAGGCCTTTCCCTTTACTAGAAAAATAAACGTCTGTATTCAGTCCTCGACATATATGCATACGAAGGAGTCCAGTAACTCGCTGACAGGGGATTCGCGAGTGTTTAGAATCTTACCTCCCGTTCCAGACGGGGGATGAATCGGTTGTAGTCGACTCGGGCCACTGACTCCGATGTCTAGTGCACGAACCCAAGGTGCAGAGACAATATCGTAATTGTCCTCCTTCTCTGCAAACAGTTTATATTTAAAGCACCCTTCCGTAGGGTAATAAAAAATAATAATGTCCCAAAGTCCAAAAGTCAAAAAGTCCAAAAAAATAAAGAAAAATTACAAAAATAATAAACCCTAATACAGTTTTTTTTTAAATAAAATAAACAAACCCTAAACTAAAATTGTCTTCTTTTCTGTTCTTTTTTCTTTAATCTTTAGCTCCAAGTCTTTATGAAATCACCAAACTCCTTAGCTCAATTTTCTTTATGATCCAAAACCTGTAGACACGAGATAAATACCCAAAAACATAAAAAAGACAAAAATAATAAAAACATTTAAAAAAATAAAAAAAATCTAAAACCCTAAAAACAAGTCCGCGTCGGCGGCGCCAAAAATTTATGTGATTTGTAGATAGTGGTAAAAGTGGTTCGATTCTCAGACTTGTGAAGGATATTAATTAGACTTAAATTCTAATATTAAAATAGAAAACTCACTAAAAATTATAGCAAACTCAATCAAAGATGATATTAATACTAAAAGAAACACTGAGGCTAGGATTCCACTATTTTCCAAGTTCAAAGTGATTAAACCAATACTTATATTTATCCAATTTTCTCGTTTAATTTGATTCTAAAATATAGCAACAAGTAGATTTTAAAAAGTAGTAATTGTAAATACCAAGTATGAAGCATCAAAAGTCTTAAAATTAAGCATACTCCATCAAAATAGATCACAATCACTCAAATAAAAATCATATTCAATAATAGTTCAAGGCAAATAATCATATAATTATTGCAAATAAAAAGATAAAATAGAATATACCACTTTTGTTGGAAAAATAGCTTCCTCTATCGCCTCAACAATGGGGTTTAGCTCCTCATATTAATCATGATCTCAAAATATGTGTTTGTTGCTCAAAAGATGATTAAAAGAGTGAAAAGTAATAACACAGACTATTTGCAACAGTGTATTGGTGTTGCAAAACAGCTGTTACAATGGAACTGTTACAGAAAACTGTTGTAAATATTGTTGCTTTGTCACTGATTTTAAGAACCTAGAATACGACTGTCCTGCACAGCTTAATGTTCTTCAGCTGTTAAACAACGACACTGTTCTGCAACTGTTTCCCGTGCGTCAATGTTCTTCGCATTCTTCCTCTTCAGCAGCAGAAGAAACAGAGTTTGGTAAAGCTCTGATTTCTTCTTCTCTGGCTCTCCTTAGGTTCCAAAACTCTCGACACCCCTTCTATATGACCCAAGACATCTATTTATATCAAAAATACCGATTAAATCTCTCCCAAATCTTCCAAAATCTCTTTCCTTCTCTTCACCGCAAAGTTGCGGCAATTTCTTGATTTAGAATTTTTACGCGTTTCTGAGCTTTCCTTTTTATTCTAAACTCTTCCTTAGATAGATACAAATCTTTGGGAAGGTTTACAGCACTTTAATCTCTCTAAAATTCCCTAAAACAGGTCACACACGTGACTTTCCATATATTTCTGTTGTGATAAAAATCCGTCGATTGAGCCCAGTCTAATCGATTTAAGCACCCATATCAGATTCCTAGACCCATAAGGAGTTTATCCAATGAAAATCAGAGGTTTAATCGACCTCAAACTGCCAAATTTTTCCCGCCAATTTTCTGAATTTGAAACCGTGAAGAAGAAAGGACGCCCCCTATCCAGAGTAGGGGTGCCTTTAACAGCTGCCTTAAGGGGTGTCCTAGGGTTGCTCCTTATCCAAGTCGGGGCTCCGAATAGCAAGTGTCCTCCGGGTGCTTTCCGTCAACTGTTCGAGCCAATTTTTTCCAAAAATGTTTATTAGCCAAAAATACCTACAAATAAATAAAACACCATAATAAGTACAAAAATGAGCCCTAACAATATATAGAATTGAGACAAATCGGACACAAAAATGTGTCTATCATCAGACTCAATCTTAATAAAAGTATATCAAAGAGTTATATATCTCTTTCTTGATTGAATACTTACTCAAGCAAATAGAAATCTGCGAGTCTAATTGAATATAAGAGAAATCACTTGAACGGTACCAAAGACCAATGTTCAAGTATCAATCAATTTCAATGAACAACCATAGGTTGGATTTCTCAATTGATTGATTCAAACACACAACCTGTGATATTTCAATTATATAAGAAAATATAATACGAAAAATAAATAACACAGACACCAGAAGTTTTGTTAACGAGGAAACCGCAAATGCATAAAAACCCCGGGACCTAGTCCAGATTGAACACACACTGTATTAAGCCGCTACAGACACTATCCTACTACAAACTAACTTCGGTATGGACTGTAGTTGAACCCCAATCAATCTCACATTGATCCAAGGTACAGTTGCGCTCCTACGGCTCTGATCCCAGCATGATACTACGCACTTGATTCCCTTAGCTGATCTCACCCACAACTAAGAATTGCTACGACCCAAAGTCGAAGACTTTAATAAACATATTTGTATCACACAGAAAAGTCTACGGTAATAGATAAATCTGTCTCCCAAAGAAATACCTACGAGTTTTTGTTCCGTCTTTTGATAAATCAAGGTGAACATGATACAATTGATAAACCACTTTTATTCCCGAAGAACAGCTCAGTATTATCAATCACCTCATAATAATCTAAATCGTATGATGGCGAAACTAGATATTGTGGAATCACAAACGATGATACGAAGATGTTTGTGGCTACTTTTATATTTTTCCTATCAAAGAATCAATCTCAAGTCAATCCTTACGATTGTACTTAGTACGATAGAAACAGCAAGATCAGATCAAACAACTACGAGTAGTATCGATCTGGCTTCACAATCCCAATGAAGTCTTCAAGTCGTTAACCTACAGGGTCTCGATAGAAACCTAAGGTTAAAGGAGAATCGACTCTAGATAATAAAACTAGTATCACACATGAGGTGTGGGGATTAGGTTTCCCAGTTCCTAGAGTTCTCTCTTATATAGTCTTTCAAATCAGGGTTTGCAATCAATGTTAGCTTAGTAACAAAGCATTCAATATTCACCGCTAGATGAAAACCTGATTATATTCAAGCTAATATCTTTCAACTGTTAGATAGAAACTTAGTTTGTTACACACAAATGAAATGCACGTTTTAGGTTTGTGTAACCGTACCCAAAAATGTACATCTAGTTGGTTCAACAGTAGTTAACCAAATGGTTAGCCATATGAGCACTTTCATATCTCTTCTTTACCACAACTAGTTCAAATGACTCAAATAAACTAGTTAGAGAGTTTTTCAATTGCTTATATCTTTATAATAGACACAATTGAAACAAAAATGATTTGATTCACTCGAATCGATTCATGAACTTTATAGCCACGATTTGCAAACTTGCATTCCTTAGTTTATACAAGTTTAAGTTCACGAATAATCGTTTTTAGAAAATAACCAACTTAAGTACGCGGACTTAAGTACCTGGAATAAGTTTGTAAATAGTTCACAAACTCCAACAGATTTTCTCGGGAAGAGAACCTCTGAAAGTACGTGGAATGGGTTTGCGGACTGGGTTCCGGTTTTCCTGATCAACAAAGTACGCACACTTTGGTTCAAGGAATAAGGACTTATACATGTATGAGTTATCACACAATGCTTATATCCAACAATGGTTATATAATATAAACTCTCATTTCAATCATTGAAACATTCTTAGAGGACGTTATATAGTTGTTGTTCACAAACCATTTTTCGTCAAAGCCATTTTCAAGTGATTGAAACTTAACATGACTTTCGTCACTAGTAAAGATGAACTTGGCCAAAGAGAAAGCTTACCAACACATATTTCGAGAAATAGATAAGCTAGATAAACTCGGCTCGAAATAGAAAATGTGTATAATCAAAGTCTATATAGCAAAACGACTTTTGTCTCAAGATAGGAGATAGAGTAGATATACTTTTGAGTGATGGATAAGTCCAAGTCTCCACATACCTTTTAGTCGATGAAGTTCCACCAGTTCCTTGAGTAATTCTTCGTCTTTGTATGATGATCGCTATGGAGTCTTGAGCTCAAACCACACTTTCTATCCTAGTCCGAGACTTAGCTAATAGTATACTAGATATCAATACTTATAGTTTCGATCACTAACATTGACAAACATGCTTGAGATAGCAACGCATGCGAGTTCGACCGAGCAGTGCTCTAACAATCTCCCATTTTGTAAATTTTAGTGACAAAACTAGCAATACATATGGAATACAAAAATAGATAAACAAACTTTTGTAGATTCTCTTCCACATGCCTGATCTTCTTGGTTCTTCAACATTACTCGAAATCTTCGTCACTTCCAAGTACTCCAATGATCCCAAAGGTTGAAAGTTTAGTATCACCATTGTTGAAAATCCGTAGTCATAACAATGAGAAAACAAGAACTCTCAATCATTGTTATACTGTGTCATAGTATTATTATACAACATCAAAGTTCAATTGTATCACAACTTCCACAACAATACTATGGTGATATGTATCACTCCCCCTTGGTCAATACTCCGTCTCACATGGAAACCACTCCCCCTTACATAATTATCCGAAAACCATATGTATTTGTAGTGTGAACTACATATTAATTCTCCTCCTTTTTGTCAATAAAATTGGCAAAGGTACGAAAACTAGTGGGATCCTAATAAAATTTCTATACAGACATTTCATGACCAAAAGCAAGTACATATCAACTTTTTAGATGCCATCATATATCCGAAGCTAAATGCATTCACTAAGGAGTTTATAAAGATACAAGATAACCCCTATAATATTCCACAACGGCACTCCCCACAAAGATTTGGAAATTAAGCACAAGTTCAATTAAGAAATCTCCCCCATAAAATGTCATTCCCGAAAGAACAACAAGATCAACCTTACTTTCACAACAAAAGAATGATTTATTTGGATATAACAAATCACATACGAATATGAATTTGAATCCAAATACTCAATTAAATTAACCACAAGAAAACCCATGATTAATTCAATCGGAATACACAACTAAATTACCACAAGAGTGTGATCAATTAAATTGGTCATGCTCGACATAAGAGAACTTACGGAGCCACACAGTATATACATAAAATATGGATCAGGTAAGATCAATACTGCAGAATAGACAAGGATTCATTCTATTTCCCGTCACTATTTGCACAATGACATACAATAGACATAATCCTGGTAAACAAAAGTTCATCCTATCTTCCATCGATATTTGCATAGTGACATAATAGGCTTAAAACTTTTATAATGACAAAAGATCATTCATTCTTTTATCAATACATGCATATCGACATATGAAACACTTAACTTTTGACAAAGTATGGGACACTCATAGTTCACGTACGCAAACACACATGTCCCATAACAAGTTTGCAATATATAAAACCATAAAAATTAATACTGCAAAAATCATCTTCCAAACAATTTTTCAGAATTTAATCAAATAAATCTAAAAACAATAAAGATGAAAACGTTGGACATAGTTATGTGTAATCACAATAACGACTATTCCAAACTCTAGTTATTCTTCCTAAAAACACAAGAATAAAATTCTCATAAGAAGATTCACTAGACATATAACTTCTATAAAGCATTTCACTTACTTTGAGTACTCTTCTCATATTCCCTGTATTCATCAATCTCATCTTCAATCAGATCAATTCTAGATTCCAGATTCTCCATCTTTTCTTCAAGTCTCTTGGAAGAGGCTTCAAGTTCACTTTTCAAGGCACGAACTTGTTCTAAGACGAGTTTCATGGTTAAGGAGAGCTTATCAAAATGAGAAACAGAGAAGTTCCCATCAAGAGAGGAACCGTGATTATCAGGAGTCATCACAGTTTCTGAAGAATTAAACCGAATCTTCTTTGAAGGAAAAAGAACAGTCTAAACATCACTTTCTTTACTTGAAATACTTGAAGAGGACATGATAGAAGAGATAGATGAAATGTTTATTCCAAGGAGAAAAAATTCATCTTAAAAAGAAGTGAGGATAGGTAATAAATATCCAAAATGACCCTTGACCAAAAACCTTAACTGAATTTGGTTATCCTCAGAAAAAGTCATAAAAGAGAAAACCGTTTGCAAACATAAACAGGTACAGAAAATAACAGAAATATTTCATCACAACCCTCCTGAAGATTATGATTTTTGTCTAGATGGATAGACAAAAATCATCAAAACAGAATTACAGAATGTAATTGTTCCAATCCAATACAGGACTGGGTGACTTCTTATGAGGGGATGAAGTATTTCTTATTTCTTGTTTCTGTCTTGTTTTTAAGAAAGAAGAGTTGTGCACATCATTATTTCTTCCTTTAATCACGGTTTTGGATAACTTGATTGTTGATTTTCGCAAACTATGCAGTCTTTTAGAAATCTCCTTCACAAGGAATGAAGGTTTTGTATGAGATTCCATTTTCTTCTTCTGCAAACAACGTTTGACAGAGGAGAGCTTCTCCTGTTTCTTAGTGCTAACTGTTTTAAGATGATCCTTAAATCATATGAGGAAATCACAAGATTAGATACGTTCTTGTGGATTTCCTTACAATCCTTGTCGTCAGAATGACTTAAGAAAGATATAGAATCAGGAGGAATTTGCTGACACATTTTAAGAGGCAAAGTCGAAGAAGTTCGACATGTCTTATGGGAATCATGATTGCAACTAATCACTTCCAATTTTAACTTAAACAATTGGTATTCCATATCTTCAATATTTTTGATTAAAACTCCCTTTTCTGGATAATTAAGATTGTTTATCATAGTATGATCAGGACTGTTAGGAGGACAAACGAGATTATCAGCAAAAAGATTAAGATAACCACCACAGATATCATCCTTAGGACAGTAGTCAAGAGTACTCATCCATGCTTTGGTTACCTCATTCATCTCTGTATCAGGACTCTTACAAGTATCATGGACACTTATATAGCACTTGAAGCTAGTTCCATTAACATAGTTTCTCCGAACCTTTTTATTGATTGACTGAGTCTTCTTTTGAGACTTTCTTTTACTCTGTCTAAGAGTCTTCTTAAGATAAACAGTGACAGAGTTGAATTAAAGCAATTATCATCAATTTTATCAATCAATTTAAAATGTTGAGGCTTACTATCATATGCAGCAACATGGTTGCTAGACAGTTGATGCTTCTCTCTTTGTTCAAGTTCGAGATCGGAAATTTTTAGCTTTCCAACAAGGGAATTTCTGGAAAGTGTATCAAGGTTGTTTCCCTCAACGATGGCATGTTTCTTAAAATCGTATTTAGATGGCAACGATCTAACAATTTTCATCACAATGTCCTTTTCAGGAATGGTCTTACCCAATGCAAAAGATGCATTAACAATTTCAGACACTTTGTGATTAAACTCATCAAATGTTTCTTCATCTGCCATACAAAGGTTTTCCCAATCAGAATTTAGATTTTGAAGTCTAGCTTCTTTCTCACTGTTATTTCCTTCAAATACGGTTTCTAAGATATTCCAGGCTTCTTTAGACTTAGTGCACATAGTCACATGGTGCTGAAGATCTAAGGTAATGTCATGTATGATAGCATTTAAGCCGTCAGAATTTTGCTTTGCAGCAAGGATTTCTTATGGACTATATCTACCAATATCCTTAGGTATAGATACATTTCCTTCTGTATTAACCGGAGGATCATTGCCATTAACAACACGTACCCATGTTTGAAAATCACGAGCTTGAAGAAAAGCACGCAGAGCAATTTTCCACCATAGGTAGTTTGAGCCATTGAAGACTTGTGGTACATTTATGGAGATAGAATTCCTGTCCATAGAGTCAGATCGCTACAAACACAAACTTATAAGGTATGAAGCATGTTTTCCTGCTCTGATACCAATTGATAAAACGGGGGTCTAACAACCACACCCAATATTTCGATTAGCAGTCTGTATGGACTAACTCCAATATACTTTTAAGAGAATAAACTAGACAGTCAGACTCAATCTTAATAAAGTATATCAAAGAGTTATATCTCTCTTTCTTGATTCAATACTTACTCAAGCAAATAGAAATCTGCGAGTCTAATTGAATACAAGAGAAGTCACTTGAACGGTACCAAAGACCAATGTTCAAGTATCAATCAATTTCAATCAACAACCAAAGGTTGGATTTCCCAATTGATTGATTCAAACGCACAACCTTTGATATTTCAATTATATAACAAAATATAATGCGGAAAATAAATAACACAGACACCAGAATTTTTGTTAACGAGGAAACCGCAAATGAAGAAAAACCCCGGGACCTAGTCCAGAATGAACACACATTGTATTAAGCTACTACAGACACTAGCCTACTACAAACTAACTTCGGTCTGGACTGTAGTTGAATCCCAATCAATCTCACACTGATCCAAGGTACAGTTGTGCTTCTACGTCTCTGATCCCAGCAGGATACTACGCACTTGATTCCCTTAGCTGATCTCACCCATAACTAAGAGTTGCTACGACCCAAAGTCGAAGACTTTAATAAACAAATCTGTATCACACGGAAAAGATTACAGTAATAGAAAAATCTGTCTCCCACAGAAATACCTACGAGTTTTTGTTCCCTCTTTTGATAATTCAAGGTGAACAGGAACCAATTGATAAACCAGACTTATATTCCCGAAGAACAACTCAGTATTATCAATCACCTCACAACAATCTAAATCTTATGATGGCGAAAATAGATATTGTGGAATCACAAATGATGAGACGAAGATGTTTGTGACTACTTTTATATCTTGTCTATCGGAGAAATCAATCTCAAGTCAATCTTTACGATTGTACTTAGTATGATAGAAACAGCAAGATCAGATCACACAAATATGACAAAGTAGTATCGGTCTTCCTTCACAATCCCAATGAAGTCTTAAAGTCGTTAACCTACAGGGTCTCGATAGAAACCTAAGGTTAAAGGAGAATCGGCTCTAGCTAATAAACTAGTATCACACAGGAGGTGTGGGGATTAGGTTTCCCAGTTGCTAGAGTTCTCCCTTATATATTCTTTCAAATCAGGGTTTGCAATCAATGTTAGCTTAGTAACAAATCATTCAATATTCACCGTTAGATGAAAACCTGATTAGATTCAAGATAATATCTTTCAACCATTAGATCGAAACTTAGCTTGTTACACACAAATTAAATGCACGTTTTAGGTTTGTGTAACCGTACCCAAACATGTACATCTAGTTGGTTCAACAGTATTTAACCAAATGGTTAGCCATATGAGCACTTTCATATCAACCATATTCTTCTTTACCACAACTAGTTCAAATGACTCAAATGAAATAGTTAGAGAGTTGTTCAATTGCTTATATCTTTATAATAGACACAATTGAAACAAAAACGATTTGATTCACTCGAACCGATTCATGAACTTTATATCCACGGTTTGCAAACTTGCATTCCTTAGTTTATATAAGTTAAAGTTCACGAATAATCGTTTTTAGAAAATAACCAACTTAAGTACCCGGAATAAGTTTGTAAATAGTTCACAAACTCCAGCAGATTTTCTCGGGAAGAACCTCCGACGGTACGTGGACTGGGTTCCCGGACTCTGTTCTGGTTTTCATGATCAACAAAGTACGCATACTTTGGTTCAAGGAATAAGGACTTATACATGTATGATTTATCACACAATTATTATATCCAACAATGGTTATATAATCTAAACTCTCATTTCAATCATTGAAACATTCTTAGAGGACGTTACATAGTTGTTGTGCACAAACCATTTTTCGTCAAAGCCATTTTCAAGTGATTGAAACTTAACATGACTTTCGTCACTAGTAAAGATGAACTTGGACAAAGCGAAAGCTTACCAATACATATTTCGAGAAATAGATAAACGAGATAAACTCGGCTCGAAATAGCAAATGTGTATAATCAAAGTCTATATAGCAAAACCACTTTTGTATCAAGATAGGAGATAGAGTATATAAACTTTTGAGTGATGGATAAGTTCAAGTCTCCACATACCTTTTAGTCGATGAAGTTTCACCAGTTCCTTGAGTAGTTCATCGTCTTTGTATGATGATCGCCATGGAGTCTTGAGCTCAACTACACTTTTTATTCTAGTCCGAGACTTAGCTAATAGTAGACTAGAAATCAAGATTTATAGTTTTGATCACTAACATTGACAAACGTGCTTGAGATAGCAACGCATGTGAGTTCGACCGAGCAGTGCTCTAACAAAAGAAATGAAATGCTGATCTCCTCACCCAAAATAGTACCAAATAGATGCAGCAATTTTGGATTTATAAACTATAAACCTTATAAATGTTCCATGGCTTTTGTACGGTGATGCTTTCCCGTTAACCAAATGGCACCCGGGAATGACAACAAAAAGAAACAGCCTCAAAACTATTGCAGTTTGGGTGAAACTTTTAAATATTCAACATTTTCATTTCAATGAATACATCATAGCTCAAATAGGTACACATCTTGGTTTTGTCATTAGATTATCACCGTCAATGTTATCCCAGCGCCTGGTCAGGATGTTTTTGCTAGAATTGACATTAACATTGAAAAACCATTGATCACTAATGCTAGAGTGAAAGTAGGTAACCATGCTGAGTCCCGCATCTTCTTTGGATACATGGACCTGCCATTTAGAGTTTGCAATTATTGCAACAGATTAAGTCACATTGAAGAATCATGTGCTATTAAACACAACCTCCCCCTTGAGTGTATTTATGAAGAACGTCCGACATCGGTCTCTGCTGTGGAATCTCAAAGTTGGGATTCTGATTTCAAGGTATTTATAAATGAAAAAATCGACAGGGATACTTTCTATGATGCGGCGTATGGACCTACATATCAATACCCCTCACCTAACATGGTCTTTCAGGACAACGAATTTCTATCTTTAACCTCTTCCATCAGTCCTATCCAAATAGACTATTCAGAAGAGAGCAACAAGGATGAAGATCTTATTGATATTGAAGATTCAATTCTTGGCAAGAGAACTAGAATCTGGGATTCCCCACCAAATCCCCTATTTTACCCTCTATCTCCTTACCAAGAAATTTCAGATCTTGACTTCAAAATTCATAACTCAGGTCTATTACAAGATGTGGTCAATCATATACTATCAACAACCCCGATCCAAGAAGATTTCATCACTTGGAGTCTAATTTGGTTCAGATTGAAGAATATATTGATTAGTACTTCACATCAGAAAAGGACATCTCTGCAAACAATACTTTGCACAAGCCTGCATTCTGCATCACTCTTTTAGACTCATCTGCATCTATTGATTCTCCTAAGCCGGGTTTTTGCATTTCTATTTCTGATCCATTCATCTCTTTAGGTTCCCCTCAGTCTTCCATTGCATCCAATGAATCCATTACTTTATTAGTTGAAGATTCACTTTTTTCTGCATCTCATGAGAATTTTGAAATGAAACTTCTGGATCAATTTGGTTCTTTCGAGGTGGGATCATCTTCACTATCCAAGGATATTGTATCCATAAATGAAAAGATTGAACAACTACAAGTTCAGGCTGCTGAAAAAGGAAAAGGAAAAATCCGGGTACGTCTCCAATCACATGGTGTCTCTTTTTTCATCATATAATACTTCTCTAAAAAATATTAGTCTGCTTCTGAACCGCGATCTTACATACTTTGTCCTTCTATTCGGCACTTTCTGTTTTTTTTCTCTAGTACTTGTTGATAGTATCTTCACTGTTTTTTGACATTTCAACTTTACCTCTGAACCATGAAAATTTTGGCATGGAACACACAAGGGTGTGGACAAAAGAAAACCCAACAGCATCTTAACACTATCATAAACTTAGAAAAATCAGATGTTATGTTCCTCTCTGAAACCAAGTCAAAGAGGGGCTTAATGAGGAACATATTGAACTACTTCCCAAATACCCACATTGTAGACCCAGATGAAATAGCTGGGGGACTTGCAATTGCCTGGGTAGATGGATTTCATTTTGAAGTGGTTCAATCTAATCTTAACATGATTAATGTAATTGTAAAAAACAATTTCCATTCTAAGGAATGGTAACTCACATGTTTCTATGGGTCACCTAAAAATGATCTAAAATTACAAGTGATGGGATATTTACAAGATATATCCCAAAGGGTTAACCAAATTCCATGGATGGTAATTGGTTATTTAAACATCATCTTCAATGAAGATGAAAAAGAATGAGGGTAGCCTTTTAATAGAAAAAAATTGAGCCAGTCATGAACTCATTTCAGAGGACTGGATTGGAAGATATAGGATATAAAGGAAACATCTTTACCTAGATTAATAAGAGAGAGGGAAAAGAAAATATCAAGCAAAGGCTTGATAGAGCAATGGAAAATGCTGAAGGGATTTTACAATTCAGTGAAGCATCTCTGGAAAATTTAGTAGCCATTGCTTCAGATCATAGCCCAGTATGCTTATCCTTAAAACCTAGGATTATGCATTTAGTTCCAACTTTTAAATTCTATGACACTTGGTCGAAGGAACCATCCAGCATAGATGTTATTAAAGAGTCCTGGAATATCCACACTAACAAGCCAGTGTTGGACCTTCTAGAAAATATAGCAATGCTAGGGGAGAATCTCAGCACTTGGAAGATTAATGTTTTTGGTAACTCTAACAAGAAAATAAAGATTCCGATCAAAACTATTGAAAACATGTCTGCAAAACCCTTTGTTGATACAACAATTAACCTGTTAAATAAAAAAACTTTAGAATTAGAAGCCTCGTACGATACACAAGAGGTTATTGCTAAACAACAGTCTAGAAACAACATAATAGCATTGAGAGAAAGAAATATCAACTTTTTTGATGTAACAACTTTAAAAAGAAAAAAAAGAAACCACATTGAATGTATACAGGATAAGAATGACAAGGTAGTAAAATCTAGGAATAAAGTTGAGGAGGTTTTAACTTCTTATTTCACAGATTTATTCACTGAAACTAGCTCTACTACTGAGACACATATTTTTAACCACATAACACCTTGCATTACAGCAGAGGAGAACTCGGCTCTAGCTGATATTCCTTCCAAGGAGGAGATTTGGATAGTAGTAAAAAACTTAAAATCCAATAAAGCATCGGGACCAGATGGATTCCCGGTTAGCTTCTTCAAACATAATTGGGAGTTTTTTAGGACACAACTGGTGGCAGCAAAACATGATTTTTAAAAAAATAAGCATCTTCATAGCAACCTAAACAAAACTTTCCTGTTTCTCATTCCCAAAATTAAAAATCCAAAAACACCAGCTGATTTCAGACCAATTGGTCTGTGCAACACACCGTATAAAGTTATAGCAAAATTCGTGGCAAATAGGTTCAAAAAAACTTTAGCAAAGATAATATCTCCTTTGCAATCTGCTTTCCTTTCCTCTAGGAAAATTTCAGATAATATAATCATTGCACATGAAATAATCCACTCAATGAAAAAGTAGGAAAAAAACAGGAAACATTGGTCTTAAGATTGATATGTCGAAAGCCTTCGACAGATTAAACTGGAAATTTATAATAACACTATGAAATCTTTCAGTTTCTCTAAAGAGTGGTGTCAGCTGATATTCCAATGCATTTCTTCAACATCTATTGTTGTTCTTTTTAATGGTAATCATTTCCATGAATTTAATCCCTCTAGAGGGATTAGGCAGGGAGATCCTATGTTTCCATACTTGTTTATATTATGTATGGAGGTGTTCTCTCATCTTTTGTGTCATCTGCAAACTTCTAAAACAATACATGGAATCAGGCTAACTCCTAAAGCTACACCAGTATCTCACTTATTATTTGCAGATGATTTGCTTCTGTTTACTAGAGCTGACCTTGACAGCTGTAAACATCTTCTTGATGCAATAAACCTTTTTAGTGTTACCTCGAGACAGGTAATAAATTTTTCTAAATCTGGATTGTTCTTTAGCAAGAGAGTTCATAACAAGCATCAAGGGATAATACGTAGATTGCTGAAGATCAAGAAAATAAACATAAAAGATACTCACCTATGGGTTCCATTATTCATCGACAGATCAAAACTGAAAGCTTTTGATAGTATCATAGGAAAAATGGAACAAAGGATTAAAAACTGGCTAGATTTTTTTTTATCTCAACCGAGTAAATTGTGTTGAACAAATCTATCTTATCTAGCATGCCAATATTTACTATGGGATGTTTCGTTCTTCCAAAGAAAATAACAAAGAGAATTAATGACATTCAGCAAGATTTTTGGTGGGGAAAAAACACTAACTCTAAAGGTATTTACATCAAATCCTTTGATTTCCTGTGTAGGCCTATAGAGTAAGAGGGCTTAGGTTTCAAAGAATCTAACAAAATTAATAGCCTGGAGATTAGTCAGCAGACCGGATGATCTGTGGGCTCAAATTCTCAAAGGAAAATATTCCCAAAAAAAATGGAGCTCTTCTTTCTAAAAAGAAATATAATGCATCTTGGATATGGAACTGTATTCTTCAAGGAATAGAACATATAAAAAAAATAGTATTTGGTAAGTAGGGGATGTAAACTCTATCAACATCTGGGAAGATAAGTATCTACTAACCAGAGAAGAGATTTTGCCTAAATCTGTTCTCACAAGAAACTTAAACATAACACTTGTATCAGAGTTAATCGACTCTGAAACAAAAAAGTGGAATATCAACTTACTAAATTCAATTTTCGAAAAACCCTTAGTGGAAGAAATATTAAACATTAAGTTGTATACTACATAAGATAAATCTCTGAAAAAAGATAAAATCAGGTGGACACTAACAAAGAATGGTGATTTTACTATGAAATCGCTATACGCCAAACTACAAAATCAAGCTTCTGTAACTCCTGCTCAAACTAAATTTTTTTGGAGGGGCCTATGGAATATGGATACATCTCAAAGAATAAAAGTTATTCTTATGGAAATGTCTACAAGATGTATTACCCAAAAGACAGAAGCTAGGAATTGATGAAAAGTGTGTTTTCTGCCAACAAAATGAAGAATCAACTTTTCACTTATTCTTTGATTGTGATTATGCAAAAGCAGTCTGGAATTTGCAACCATTTCCAGTTCAGGGAGTCTTTTCTAACCCTCACTCTCATAACATCTCCTTCTTAGATATCTATAATGTTTGGAAAGAAGATGAAATGAATTCCATCTTTATGGCCCTAGCAGCAACTAAATGTTGGTTTATCTGGAAAGAACGTTGCCTTAGGTTGTTTGAAAACAAAAAAAAGGTCACCTGAATAGTTAGCTCTAGTCATATCAAAACATTATGATAATTGGCATCCAGTGACACAGAAAATGACAATAATTCAATATAGTCAAACACATCATACTTAGGAAATTTGGAACCTTCCAAACCCTAGAACTCTAAAATAAACTGCGATGCCTCTTGGTTATCTCCTAAAACTGATGCATGTATTGGTTTTATCTTACGCAATTGGACAGGTACATTCAGAGAAGCAGGAATGGCAAGATGCGGGACTTCATCAGCAGAAGAAGGAGAAGCTTTAGCTTTGCTAAAAACAACAGAATGGGCTATCACAAAGGAACTGCAAAATATGGTCATTGAATGAGACAACAAAAGCAACTATTAGTTATCTACTAGGACAAGACACATCAATCAACTGGCAAACAAATGCAATATTAGATGAAGTTAAGAAGCAAGCATCACAACTGCTTTCTTTTGGAGGTTTTCAGCTTGTCAACAGATTGGGAAATAAAGTGGCAGACCTTCTGGCAAAGAAAGGAAAAAAAGAAACTTCTGTTGATTTAAGTTTTTATGACGCACCATGTTTTTAATTCCTGCAATAGCTTATAACACTATCAAAGCTTTTGAATTCTGTAATATAAATGCAAACTCTGTATCCGTTTCAGTGGATGTTAATCATACAGGTTCAGTCATCGGACGGACTGCTCAACCTGAGCTGGTTCCAAATGAGACTGAATCTGCAGATTAGTTTTCCGTGTAGTAATCTATCCTTTTATCAAAAATAAAATAATATATATATATATATATATAAACCTTATAAACTCGATTAGGATATACAAGAAAGCAGCAGCGCCATTGATAATTGACCACATTTCACATATTCAAAGTGAAAATTCAAAGAATTGTCTTCGGGATATACGGAATCGGATCGACTCATTTTATCAGTTCACTTCCGCGGTTTCACCACTTTTTTGCATGAACCCACATTTGGGGATATCCTCGCACATTGAGGGATATTCCACTACTATTGCCATGAACCAACATTTGAGGGCAGGTAAAATGAACTCAAAATAAAAGTTAGTCTAAATTAGAGCTGGCAAACGGGCGGGTCGGGGCTTTCCCGTTATGGGTTACACGGGTTCGGGTTAATACGGGTTAAAAACCGCGGGTCAGTTTTCTTAACGGGTGGTCAATTCTTCAACCCGTGCCCGTAACGGGTTAAGCTTGCGGGTTCGCGGGTTACTTAGTCCGTTTCTGGTTACTCAACTGAGTGACTGAGTCAACTCACCAGAAACCAATTTGACAGAGTTTCCTCCGATATCTGGTCTATTTCCGGCCATATTCAGGCCATCTAAAGCTCCTTCTCTGCAACCTAACAATAATCTCTAATTCATTTGATATTTAGATTCAATTCAATCAACTTATCAACACTTCAACAGAATTGTCGCACCAAAATTTAAGATCAAGAAAATTGAAATACTTAAGTAACTTAACCACATTAGTTTTGTAGTTATGCACTTTAAAAGGAACACAGTACATGCACTTTAAAAGGAACAAAGTACAGTAGTACACTAGTCATTAGTTCATGGTATCTTCAACAAAGAAAAACACCCTTCAAGACCGTAGTAATACCATTGTTTGTACTTTGTGACTTTTCAACAATAAAGATATTAATAACCACTTCCCGCACAAAATATATATTATGGTCAATCAGAAAAAGTGATAATTGTCCAAAAAAAAACATCTCCAATCTCTTTTGTATACAAATTGGAGAGACTGTGATAACTTTCTGTCCAAAAAAACATTCCCAATTTCTCATTTTCCATGTCTATCTTTGAGTTGCTCCAACTATTCAATATGAATTTGTCACTTCAAGCAAAAATAAATCAAACAAAAGAAAAGATTCAAGTCAAAAACATAAAATTTGCATATTTACCCTGCTTTATATTGAAGAAGTGCGTATACTAATTAGACGCATAAGAACTTACTTCGTCATCCTCCACAGCTCTATCCTCCACTGCACCAAGTTCAAATCCTAATACATCTTCTCCAATAATCCCATTGTCCTTATCCCAATCTTCTTTTCCTACATGGATTAAAAACAATCAAAGTTATATCTGAAATTTAGACATTCAACTAAATGAAATATTACTGACTAACGCGGCGCCACTTAGGCACACTTACCAACTCCATGGTCCCAATCACGAGTTGTTATCACCGCCTCAGCATTTTCAGGTAATAAAGAACTACGAAATCGATCAATTACCCTACCACCAATGCTAAATGCAGATTCTGAAGCGACAGTTGAAATAGGAATTGACAAGATATCCCCTGCCATTCTTGAAAGTACTGGAAATCGTTGTTCGTGGCCTTTCCAGTACATTAGGATGTCGAATGGGACATTTCGTTGACATCCATGTTTCTCACTAAGATATAGATCTAACTCTGACAAGTCAGATTGCAGATCACCACCATTTTCCTGTGCTGCAGCATATTCCTGCATGAAACAAGCAAGAAGTTAGAAATGAGTACAAGGAAGAACATCACAGATTCACAAACACACTTGGTTAAAACACAAAACAATACAAGACCACATGTACTCCATAAATAAGCTTTAAAATTACCTGGAACCACTCACTTCCTTGATGGGCAGAATTCCCACCAGTTTGAATAACCACATTCTGAGTTCCAGTTCCAGAAGCTCTTGAAAAGGTGTAATACTCGTTATAAAGTTTTTTCATATTTTCACGCACAACTTCAACTTTACTTTCTAGTTCTCTTACATCAGGATACAACTTGGAGTAGGCAAAGCTTAGATACTGCAGTTTACATCTAGGATCTAACACAAGTGCCATAGCCAATATAGGACTCAAGTTTGTCCAATAACTGTCAAATTTTTGTTGCATCTCTTTTACCATGTCTCTAATGAATTCAATTTCATTTGTGCTTTCTTTTTTTAGTAACACCTGAACTTGATAGACTCCTTCAAAATATAGATCGGAAGTAGGATACTTACTACCAGAAAATAATGTTGTGAGATCATAAAACGTCTTGAGAAACTTTGTGACAACTTCAATTTGCTCCCATTCTTCATCAGTTGGCGGTGTTTATAGTCTGGATCCACCTCCTTCAAATGAGAGAAAACAGCTCTATACGCAAGACAACTATCTAACATGGGATAGGTTGAATTCCACCTGTATAAAACAAGTCCACGGATATCGCGATGGTGAAATCCCGAACATCGAAGTTCACATTTTACCATTTGATAATCCTAACCGTTCATTTGAGGTATTTGACTGCAACAACTAGCAGTAAATACAGAACAGTCTTTTGAGGTTTACCCTTTTCCCCAAAATATCAGCACTGCCGTTGAACCCAATGTTCATTCTTCTCCAGTCCAGTCCTCCATTAACGATTCCTTCTTAATTAGGTTAAGATCTTCAGTTTTGAGTGAAAATTGCTGAATTGTATCTGCGTTATTAGGTCATACTAATTAAGAATGGAAAGAGGAGATTCAAGTTCTGGAGAAGATAGGATCAGTCAATTACCAGATTCCATAATTCATCACATCCTATCTTTCCTGAGCGACACCACATATGCGGTTCAGACATGTGTTTTGTCTAAAAGATGGCGATATCTGTGGACTTCTCTGCCGGTGCTAAAATTCAGTGACGAATTTCACCATCGCGATTCAGATGTTGATGACATTGACAATGTTGATGGTGATCTTCAAGACATGTGTTTTGTCAACCGCTATATCAAATTTGTCGACAAGGTACTCACTCTCCGTGACAACAACTCTGATATACAAATATTTCATTTTCAATATTCTCCATCTTACAACAACCCTGATGAGAAATCAGATAGATTCGTAAATACATGTATCGCCGCTGCTGCCAGCCATAATGTTCAGGAATTATACGTTAAGATTAAACCTCATAACGATTTGGAGTTTCGTTTGTTAAGTACTTGTAAATCGTTGACGAAACTGGAGCTGGAATTGTCTGGTTATGACGATGGTGATTATAACAACTGCTCCATCATTTGTATTCCTCGTGAAATAAGTTTTCCTAGGCTCGAATCGTTGTGTATGATCCTTAAATTTTTTCCATTTGATGACGAGGAATCAACTAATAAGTTCTTTTCAAGTTTTCCTAATCTAGAATCGTTGGTAATAGTTTTTCGGGGATGGAGCAGTGGATTCCGGGATATGAATCTTACAATTTCTTTGCCTAAACTCAAGTGTTTCAGCTTCAAGGTTGAGGATCAGGGTTATGAAATCAATAGTGTGATTAAACTGTATGCACCAAGTCTGACATCCTTCATTTGTAATAGTGACATGGTAACAAGTTTCATTGTAGAGAATCTTCCATCTCTAGTAACTGCTGAAATTCAGATATGCGTTGCTGCGAGTGGTAGAGAGAAAGAATTTTATGCCCAACGTACGATGGGACTTTTGAGAGGGATTCGTTCTGTCAAAGTATTAACTTTAAATTTTTCTATCCTCAAGGTATGGCGTTTGACCTTCTTCACTTGTTTAGTTGGTGTTTTCTACTTTTTAACAGTAATTTTAATTGGAAAACCGTTATGTTTTCTTCCTGCTCAATGTTGTCAGAAGAGGGGGGTGCACCTCTTGGTGTTTACGTGACACATTATACCTATGTTAGGTTTTGGTGTGATTTCCTTGGGGTGATCCTAGGTGAGCTCACCCAAGCCCCTAAGCGCACTCCAAGTCCCTTGGGGTACCGCTAGGTGAGCTCTAAGCGCACCTTTCATTGACCCGTGAAAGTTGGTCTGCTGAATTGCACCCACCCTCGGAATCTGAACCGAATGCATTGTTGTTGCCTCGGCACAGTTTCATCAATCATAGCGTCTTACGTGTTGACAAGGGGTTCTTGATTGGAATCCTTATTTAATGTCATTGCAACTTCTGCTAGTGTAGTTTTGCGAAAGAAAACATAGAGGCCATCGCACATCTATGTTGCAAACCTCAAATATTGTCTAGAAATATGCTAATCTATTGCTCTTAACAGCTTAACCAATACTTTTTAGGCCTTCGCTATGCTGGTTTTAGATGGATGTTTAAGGATGCCTGGTATATAACTAAGGCATTGGTAATTAATGAATGAGATATGTTAGACGCAGATGCCTAAAGCTAGGCATTTGCAGCACCCACCACCATGGGATACATATTTCTTTATTGTATTTAACCAATTGTCGTTTTCATGTTTCTTGCAATGTAAATATAATCTGAATGATATTTACTTATTTATTTTATGTACCAAGAAATTTAGGTTGAGCTCCTGATACACTAGACACTCAGCCGCTTGAACTTTTTAATTTTCAGAATTTGGAGCTCCAGACGGACCAGACCTGCTTTTCGAGAGACTGCCTGCGTTGGGTATTCTATATACTTAAGAGTTTTCCTGATATAGAATCTGTTTCCCTGCGCATATCACAGGTTTTAACCTAATTTATTTGTCATTACTTTTACTTATACATTTCGCTCAAAGTAACTCATTCTTAATAAGACAAGATAATTGCGTTGCTTTAACGTTTGGTAATGTTCAATTTCCAGCATCACGACGAGCCTCTATTAGATGAATATCGTGAAGAGGTATTTATCAAGCACTTCATAAGGATTTCTCATAATTATCAAACACTAGATTTGAGATCTATAAAGTTTGTTTAGTTTTAATACCATATCTGGTTATCATCTAGGTAAAATCTTATCCAGAGAACATAAGAGGAGACTACTGGGATGCAGAGTTATCTTTGCCGTGCATGATATGTCACCTAAAGTTTGTGGAGATTAATGGTCTTTGTGGATGTGCTGATGAACTGAAGTTTTTAGAGATATTGTTGAAACATGCCACGGTGTTGGAGAAATTGGTAGTCGCCAGTGATGCTACTGAACGAGACTCACAATTGGAGAAACGGATGGCGAAATTTAGTGAGAAGTTGCTAAAGTTTCCTACAGCGTCCAAGAAAATCCTTATCTTCTTAAAATCCTCAGTAAGTTTACTTTGGGATATCCATTTCAGTTTTCTTTTTTTCATGCACACTATCTAATCTAAATATCGAGGGAAAATTGCCTCTTTTCCACTGTGAGCTGATAGCTAATGAATATTAAACGGACCTTCAATATTTTTTCCTGTTACTATTATTGTCTGCCCCAAGAAATTTTCATATATCTCTAATTTTCCAATCACTCTTTTCAGGTGCTTCTGGATGGTCTATGAATTTGCAGAATAATAGAAGTGTTTAAGAAGTGCCTCCTCACACAGGACTGAGGAAGTCATCTAGCTAGTGCTAGTAGATAAATGTAGTTAACTGTTAGTTTTTTTTCCTTGTTATGATGAGATCTTCGATGGTCTTGAGCAGCACGTGACAAATGTTTCAGAGGAGTTCTGACCTTCCATTTGTTCAAACTTGCGACTGTCTTAACTTAAAACTGCTAAGATTTTGTCAACAGAATGCACGATGTTCAGAGATCAAGTCTGCATAATGCAAAACAAAAGTTTGGCATCGTAAAAGAAAATTAAAAAAAAAAAAAATACAAGAGATCAAAGCAGTTCTACCATTTGGATTTTTAAACTATGCAATTTTAGTGAAGGCTGAGTTGGATTCAAAAATGGAGGATTCGGTGGAATTACAAATCCCAAGGGGACGTGAATCTGAGAGATTTTAATGAATTAAGCACACTAGTTGTCTTGCATAGATCCTCAAAACAAAACAAAAATGGCCTTGCGTAGCTTAGTGACAAATGTGTGAGAGGAGTTCCGAATTCCTACGGAGAGAAAATTTATCTATATCTCTGGGATGATTCACATTTTATTCCACTGTGTCTATGGGTTAAGTTAATAGTCCGTTTGGATAGCATATTAGAAGATAGCACATTAAAAGTAATTTTTCGACTTCTAAAAATCGAAAAATCAGAAGTCAGTTTGGCTATCAAATTTCAAACGACTTCCAGAAGTCGATAAGTTAACTTTTTGTGAAGCAAAATCGTTTTGCTTTTGACTTCGACTTGTGCTTCTATTATCAGCACCATCGGGTTACATGGAATACTATCTTATATATACATGTAGGAAGAAAACCCTAGATACTATATTGGGCCCTACAAGCCCTACAACACTCCTCCTTGTGCGGTCCGGTAGGACTTTATATGCAGTGCTTCACATTTAGTGCTTCGAATATAGTTTTTCAAATGTCGTCCTCTCCTTGATGACCTGTGCCGAAATCAATTACCTCATTAAAACTTTGACTAGGAAAAACTCAATGGGACAAAACCTTGGTACAGCTCTTCACATGTAGTACTTCACATGTTGTCTCATATGTTACATATAGTTCATCACATGTAATAAGATATTTAAAGATCGTCGAGTCTAAGTTAATTGTCTCCTTAAAACTTCGTCAGGCTAACCCATAGGGACAAAACCTGAACTAAAGAAAAAGAATACAATGTTAGGTAAAATTAGAACATCGTTGGATGCGTATACATTGCCTCATTAAAACCTTGACAAGGAAAACCCAATGGGATAAAACCTTGACGAAGGGAAAAGAGTACAGTGTGACAGATGCAAGTAAAGGTGATTTGTTGCATATGATCACTTTGCTCTGTTGAAGTTGACTAGTTGCTTCACAACTCCTAAGGCAGAAAATATTCATGGGAAAAACAATAGCCTTAGATGGGAAATTACATTACCGGTGTTTGTTGTTGTCTCATTAAAAACCTTGCCGAGTAATAAAACCATGTGGGAAAAAGTAACCTCAGTGAAGGAAAATAGTTCAACACACCATTAGATGCTCCCCCTGATGTCAGACAATTTTCATTAGTCTAATGCAGTCAAAAGGCGTTTATCACACTTTACTTTGGTGACTTGAATGTTTATGAGACCTTGTTGTTGATTCTGGAAGTTACATTGCTTAACAGACTATCGCGTTTCATGTCTTTAATTCAGATATTTTCAGTAATATCAACGCAATCTTTATGTCTTCAACGTTCAACATACTTGATGCTTTTAGTGTTGTCTCGCTAAAAACCTTGTCGAGTAACAAAACCCATTGGGAAAAACTATTCTCGATCGAAGGGAAAAAGAGTACAAAACAGCTTCAATTTCGAAGTAAAATATGTCGACATCATATCCTTAGATCCTCCCCCTGATGTCGGCATCTCCCCATGATTACTTTCAGAGTTGTTCCAGACAGTTCCTTTAGTCATGTACTTTTCAAAACTGAATATCGGTAATGACTTAGAAAATAATCTACCATATCTCCTCCTGATAGCTTTCGTTAGAGAAGAGATTTGTATTCCTTCATAATCAACAACTATTGGATTGCCCTTTCATTAGCATTCCTTTTGATTTCTTTGTAGAGATAAAACAAATTTATGTCAATGATTGCTTTAAGTACATGATTACATTCGCTGTACCATTCGAATGACATTGCGTTGGCGCTGAGCTATATCTAGCTTACAAGTTTCCTGAGGATGCAAAATTTGATCGAGTAAATTATTATACTAAGTACAACAATGCGTCTATTATACTTGGATATTGGAATTTCATCCCCCAACATATCTTCGTCATCTTCCTTTAGACGAAATGGTCACTTACTTACATTTTAACCTCGACTAATCATGGGAGTGCTATCAGGATGCATGTCTTTGTTAAATTTCCTGACAACTTTAGACATATGCAAACTGGTGGAATAATATACCACAAGCTCAGTATTCGGCCGAGCTTTCCCCAGATTTTTCATCTCAAATTCGGATTTAAAATGGCTTTTAAGGTCTCTTATTACATCAAGAGTACCCATCATATCTGTACCATCGATATAAATAGCTACAATTCCAAATCAGGAAATTTCTTGTGAATGCACAAGGAAAAATAACTTACTTGTCTATCCCTTCCAAATCAAATAGCCACTTAGACGGGTATACAACATCCGCCTGATTGCTTCAATTTATAAGTGGGTGTTTTATCTGACTGTGAACACACTCTGTGGTTTAGAGTCATTTGATTTGGGCAACAAAAGGCTATCAAGTAGTTCTGTAAATATCTGTTATCTCTTGATTATTTCAGAGATACGTAACAACCACATACATATTGTAGCGCCTCCAAAGCTAGCAGCTGACTAATCCAAGAGATTAACTAAATAAAGAGGCATTAAGAAACCAAATCATAAACTTAAGCATTCAATTAAGAAATCTTCTACAAAACTTAACTTAAAACTATCCCCGCTCAGAAATATATAAATACAAGAACTTCTCTCAAATGATACATATATACAATAGTCATTTGGTTAACAAATATAGAATATATAACATAATAAACATAGCAGAAGTAATCTAACGAACTAGACGCTTGAAGCTTACGCTGCGCAACTCTGATCTGTCTCTGAAACTGAAAGTGGGAATGAGTGAGCACATCATCCCTAAAAGGGGTGCCCCGTAGGAATAACATTTAACTTTCATGCAATCATTGGAAATGATTTGAAAACAATTCTTGTTTTCCCTAACACTAAAACGCAACCAATTTCACAAAGGTAAACAATCATGTATATCGAACTAACTCCTTCCAAACAATATATAATATGGTGACTCGTCCCGCACCTAGATAACTATATGGTGAACTCGTCCCACACCTATTAAGCATAGCTCGAAAGTGAGTAGTATAAATGATGGAGTAGCATCTTATATACCACAGATGGAAATTCTCATTTCCAAACAATCAAATGGAAATTCTTATTTCCCAAACAATTCATGAAGACAAACAAATCATTACAATTCCTTTCCAAGCAATGGAAAGATTAAAAGAAATCAACAGTACTTTCGGAATTTTAAATAAAACAATGCATGGAATAGACAATTAGATAATGCATGAATTTGTTAAACTTAAACTTTGGTAAAAGAAAACAACAATAATCACAAAAGAGTTAAAAGTATTCCCACATACAGAACCACCCCTAATATCTACAACAACTCATTTACTGAGATCAACTCATAACACCTGTCAATTCATATACACAGACTCATTACCATCTCAAATTATATCTACATTATAATCTATTCAACTTCATTCATCTCAACCTACACCTCAGACACACACACACACACTAAATCCTAGTTGTATTCAAAGTAATACTCATGTCCTGTACAGCCAAACACATATGATATACCACCATCTACAGTTTAAACACCACTGCAACAATACAATTTCCTCATCCCAGCTTCAACAAAAACATCATCTTCATCAAACCAACAATTACAACTTGATTCCAACAAAACTTCATAATTCATATATCCACAACAATTCAATTCAAACAACAATCAAAAACTTGTCTACCTAACCTTATTCTTAAACACAACCATATGAATTGTTCGTTCTCTCTATAATTCAAAACAAACCGGTACTACAACCACACTCCATCTGCAACAGTAATAACTTCAGCTAAATATCCAATCAACCACCAACACACACTGCCTAACCACATCATCTCTTGTAACTCAGCACCAACAACATCTTCGCTCAACACAAATTCAGTTGGAACAATTCCAAAATCAACATCTTATTATCCGTAATCACAGTTTCATTTTAAATCACATCACATAACTCAATTATGAAGATGAGTAATTTTACCAGGTTAGCTAAGGAACAATTACCTCAACAATTGAAATGCCATCTCAACCATCTTCGTTACAGCAACCAGTTCACTACTCATAATAGCATCACCACCAATTTCATCTTCCACGACTTTCTTTACAAACCCTAATTTCTTCAATTCTTCCCTAGAACAACTCTAATATTTAATTGACTTCACCATATTCCTCAATAGATCAAACCCATCATTAATTCCTCATATTCATTACCAACCTAACTTCCAATTCATCTTGATAAACCAAATCAACTTCAGAACTTCGATTAAGCACCAACCCCTTCATTCATCATCCATCTGTCAATCGATACACAAATCAATTCAATATAATCTCAAACAACTCTAGAACCATAAATTGATTCTCTCTGTTACATCATCTCAAACAGAAACCCATAACTCTCCTCCTTATTAGTTAACGAGAACATCATCACCTTCATCGACTGAACAACTTCACCAATCGCTTCTCTCAAATCGATTCCCAGAATCGCCTCAACAGAAGAAGAGAAAGAGAAAAGAAGAAAGAAGAAGAAGAATGAAGAAGAAGAATAAAGAAATAAGAAAAGAATGCGAGTTTATCTGCTCGATTAGGTGAAGATAAGACCAACGACAGTGCTAAATGTAGTCTCCAAAATGATATGGGAAGGCCAGGTCAGTCAGAGTTCAAAATGACTAATCTGCCCTTCATACTTATCCGAGGATATCTTCTTTGCCTGGTATCCGATTATTATGTTCGAGTAGTCCATCTCGTATAACTTTTCGGTCCCTATCTAACGATACTAGTTTCGTATCTAGATCGTTGTTAGATTAGTTACTATTAATTAACCTTTGTGTTAAACTAAACGAGTCATTAGCGGCTAAGACGTCTCTTGACTAGTCTAATAGTGTTGACGAGCTTGAGGGTCCTTACACATATGCTGCATTTCAAGTCCTTTTGAAATTACCAAGCTAACTAAGTAATATAACGCTATAAAGTTCATTACAAGAGGACAATTCCAGGTCTTTGTGAGAAACCTCGCGCCACAAGGCGAGTCTTTATCCTTTAAGACTGCTTTCTTCTCATTATGCTTTGCGACAAATTAATCATGTATGTCCAGTAGGCTTTACACTTGGTTAGTTAGCACTATCACACCAAATACTTATATATTTGTCAAAGAACCAAGTTCTACCTGGATTGTATAGGCCAAATATGCTCTTCGTTGACATTAAGAAACAAGGAGCTTGGTTCGATATCATCTTGCTTTATTTCCTTAAGCAAGTGTATATGAAATTAATTACCAATATGCTCGCATGATCTTTCCATTGACTCGTGCGCATTTTCATAATCCACTTGGGATGTCATTGTTCTCTGGAATCATAAAACTTCAGAGCGTCCTCCAGTTTGATTCATGGACATATTCAAAGACAATACTATGAGATGATTTATGATGATATAAATAAGTTGTGCCTTTCTCACCTACTTCCTTTCTAAGTGAGCATTGATCGAACCAAGTGGTCTCTCCAACTTCCTTTATGGAGCCACGGCCTCAACCACACTTCCACTAAGTGTAGTTGCAACACCTTAGTCTATGGTGTATATGCCTTATTGAGGATTTGTAACCTTGCGGGTAGGTTTGCAGCGTGTATGTGTGATCTCATCACTTTAGCGACATCAATGTACATTCTGAAAATTGATTATTCATTGTCACTTCACATTTATATTTATGGAGTACAAGAATCAATATGAGACACAATGAGAACACACCATGACAATTCTTGTCGTTCCCTTAGAAAATACTTTTTCTTTTCTCCCCCTAACGACGGGAAGACTGGCTCATTAAAGAGATAACCCGCAAATCTAGCGGTAAGAGATCTCCTGCAAAAAGGTTTGAAATGCGGATAATTATTGGGAACTCATTTCCAACATAACTACTTAACAGTTTTGAAGACCCATCATAGTACGATGTGGAGTCGTAATGACACATATATAGTGCAACCAAAAATGCGTAAAAACACGAATGTCAGGCTTAATTCCAGTTACCAACCGGTACGCATAAAAGGTTGACTAATACTGGGTTCTATAGCGAATTAAGTAAATATGCGTGTAATATTGCATATCCCCCGAGCATCTATAAGAAGGTTGTTACGCATAACCTATCCTTAGACACCATATATAACCTTTGATGGTAGCCTATGCGAGACCATGGGGTATATGATGATCTACAATGATCCTATTAAATATGCAATATCCATCAAGTCTTTTTGATGTAAAATATCTAGCAATAACAAGGTTGGTGAGACCTTAAATTGTATAATATGTGTTAGAATTGTTTCAAAAACGCATAATTTCTTGTGAACAATAATTCAACACTTTGAATCATCCACCAGAGCCATAAATCACTTGAATGGTCAGCATTCTACATGGATATGTCCACAAATATCACCTTGTTTCTTTTGTAAAAATGGGTCGTTTACCATTTTCATCTTAGAATGGTCTCAATAATTTTTTAATAAAGAATGACTTTGTAAAATGAGTTAGTTACATGCTTTATTACTTTAAAAGCATAATGTGAGGGGTGGTGGTGTTTCTAGTACTTTAGAAAGAGTTGATTGTGAGAGATGCCGTCACTTTGCATTCTTTAACTCAAATAAAAGGATGTCCATTTGAGTTTTTTCAAAATATAACATCATATCACAACCAAAGTGTCTTTATGGTTATTAAAAACCTGAGTGAGTCAATTCCAACATTACATTGTCAAATATCCAAGTTTTAGTGATTTAAAGTTCACTAGACTAATTGACTCATTATTTTCTTTAAAATGTGATTCCTTTCACATTCATTGGAGGTAATTTGTAGATGCATTCCCATTCTCACGGTTAGTTTTCGTTCAATAACCGTTTGCACAGGCTTCGTAGAAAATTAACAAAGTGTGACTAGCTCTTGGTTCTTACAAAGCTCATGTAACTTTTAATCTTTATACTAATTAGGCAACAAAGATTGAGCATTCCTTCGCTAGGCTATTATCTGTAATGATCCAATCATTGCATGGTATTGCATAAGGAAACAATTCAACAAGCAGTTTAATATATTTTCTTAAGAGCTTCGTGTAATAAGTGGTGTGGCCTTATTACGTAAGAAAAGAAAATTTATCTCATTTACTTTAAAGTGTTACAGTTCATGAGGATGATATACTTTTCATCATAATGTACGAACGATCCTTTCAACTCGAGTACTTATGAGTATATCTCAAGTGCTTTAGAGTATTTCAGTCTCATGGAAATGATATACTTTTCATTTCATAAGTACAAACTATGAATTTAGTTCTTCGCTTAAAAAAGTTCTTTATTTTAACTTAAAAAAATGTTTACTAAACTACCATACAATCAATAGTCCAGGATCAATTCATACAAAATTCAGTTGAATAAAGATAATTAATAAAAACTTATCAAAATGTGTATTAATTGGGCAAGTTTCTCATTGCCACTGAAGTTGACAAGCGCGGGTATGACCTTCTTTTAACATATAGTGAGCTTATTGTCATTTAAACTCTCTATATATCTCGTAGTTGGCTGCTACTACATGATACATGCATTCCATCACTTGTACCGTACTCAGTAAATGTTTATACCAAGCGTCCAACTCTGATTCCAATGAGTCAGAATTACGTCTCTGTCTCATGCTTAGTAAATACATTTAATTTGTATTGTTACTACTTGAGCCAATATTAAAAGTGTTTTAAATTCCAATGAACATTCAAATTTTCAGGGGAAAAATTTCATGAATGTTTCAAAAACTTCTTTTAGAGCATTCCATCGTCTGAAATCAATATGTCGCCTTAAACGTAGAAGTTATGCCTTCATCTTTTGAACAATGCATCGTCTTTGGTTGAACGTTTCATGATGGAAGTAAATACCTTGTAGATACAATTGACTTCTGTATCAGAGGCTCTTTAATGGCGCTCAAGTACTTCTGAGTCCAAAAGGTCAAATTTTGATCGAGTTGGTTTAATCAGAACCCGGTCAACAGATTGGTCAATGCCCGGTCCATTGGGTTGACTATGACATTGTTAACAAAAGTCCACGTATATGTTCCATCATATGTGAAGTTCTTAGGCCCATTGATAATAAACATGAAACTATTAGCATATGAGTCCAAAACATATCGTTAACCCTAAAAATTGAAAAATTCTTCTTTCAACGGTTCAACTGTTCTGATCGACAGACAAATGCATCATAGTCCGATCATGATGAAATATTTACATATGATTCATCACAATGTTTCTATAAACATAATACAATTTCAAGGAAATCCAACGGCCAGATAAAAATATATTTATGATGCCGTATGACTGTTCCAATTAACGTTTTTGTGGACACAGCTGAAAATATCATGTACTTTGGAGTATTTCCCATGGTTGGATCTTTATGAAATTTTTACAGTGGCTCAAGGGGAACAATATGTAACACATAACAAAAACCCAGCCTAATCTAACGGTTGGAATTCCTAAAACTTAGGTTTTTCGACGTTGTTATAAATTAGGATTTTCCTGAACGTACACGGATTCATTAAAATCCAGTTTTGGAGATTGCAGAGTAAGTAATAACTAAGTTTGTTGAACGTATTAAAATTTCATGAAAATCTGACGATGAAATATCTATGTTTTATAATCATATGTTTGTGAAACCCTAATATAAACTACAAAAACGAAATTTCCTTGTTCAAAAGAAATACCTGGTAACGCATCCATGTTGATAAAAAAAAATAGGATCAGAACCTCGCTAATCTTCAAGGAATAATCCATAACCAATCTTGAACGAAGAGAGAAAAGAAAAATTGCACCAGTTGGTAGAGTCGTGCTGATAACGTGTTGCAGTGGAAAATATGGAGAAAATAAAGAGACAAAGAGAGGTTTCTATTATCAGCACCATCAGTTACATGGAATACTATCCTATATATACATGTACGAAAAAACCCTAAATACTATATTGGGCCGCACATTAATGGGCTACAAGCCCTACAACATATCCATGCTTTTTCTCCCATCCGCTCATTTTAACAGAACAGTGTTCGAGGTTAACCCTTTTCCCAGAACCCAATCTTCATTCTTCTCCACCATTAACGATTCCTAAACTACTCATCTGCTTATTCATTATGTATGATTCTGATTTGGTTAATTTCCCCTTCATCGAATCTCACTGAGGAAGTAAAGTAAAGTTTAGATCTTCAGTTTTGAGTGAGAATTCTATTTGCGTTATTAAGTCATACTATTAAGAATGGAAAGAGGATTGAAGACATGAATGCAACGTAAAAAAATTATTTACCCTAAGGTGAGCTCCTAAGCCCCTCCAAGTTCCTTGGGTACCTCTAGATGAGCTCTACACTCACCTTCCGTTGACTCGTGGAAGTTGGTCGGCTGAATTGCACCCACCCTCAGAATCTGACCTGAATGCAACGTTGTTGCCTCGGCACAGTTTTATCAATCATAGCGTCTGAATTCTTGGCGAGGGTGCTTGATTTGAATCCTTATTCCATATTTTGCAAAAGTAAACATAGAGGCCATCACTAATCAATGATGCAAACCTAGAAAATTGGCTTGAAATTTATGAGTCTGATACCAAGATAGATTTGATATCTATATTGTTAAAGAGCAATTCCTATGGAATGAACAAATCTGGAGTTTGTTCATTTTCTCCCACTATGGAATGAACAAATACAAAAAATAGATGTTCAACCAACATATTTGTTGGTTTGAACATCGAGTCGGAACAACCAGCGCACGTCTGTTGTGAAGACGCGTGATCGTGTCATTGACGCTGCGTTCGAATGAATGTCGTCGGCGCTCGAAATCACATATTCTCTATCAAAAACCTGATTATTATAATTATGGTTTATTTTTTATTATTTATTTTATTAGCTAAATAATTTGTGGGACCAAACTCTTATTAGTTTTGTTTATTATATAAATAAAATGATTAGTGGGATCCAACTCTTATTAGTTTATGTTAATAAAATCAATAGTGGGACCTTAAAATATCAGATTTGTTCATTTTGCCTTATTTTCCATAGTGGAGAATGCAGTTTGTTCATCCACGTGGCTCAACAAAACAATATGTTTGTTGATTGGCATAAGAATTGCCCCAAGGGTTGGATAATATTGATTAGGAAAGAATATGTTTCTGTTACAGGGGACCTGCGTATATATACTCGACTCATTCACTCTTCCTCTCTTACACAGCACACGGCACACTCTCGTAACCAGACTCACTTACACCTCACATGCACTCAGTCATATACACATGCTATTAATGATAATGATTACCGTGATGGACCAGTGGATTCCGTGATATGAATCTTACAATTTCTTTGCCTAAACTCAAGTGTTTCAGCTTCAAGGTTGAGGATCAGGGTTATGAAATCAATAGTGTGATTAAACTGTATGCACCAAGTCTGACATCCTTCATTTGTAATAGTGACATGGTAACAAGTTTCATTGTAGAGAATCTTCCATCTCTAGTAACTGCTGAAATTCAGATATGCGTTGCTGCGAGTGGTAGAGAGAAAGAATTTTATGCCCAACGTACGATGGGACTTTTGAGAGGGATTCGTTCTGTCAAAGTATTAACTTTAAATTTTTCTATCCTCAAGGTATGGCGTTTGACCTTCTTCACTTGTTTAGTTGGTGTTTTCTACTTTTTAACAGTAATTTTAATTGGAAAACCGTTATGTTTTTCTTCCTGCTCAATGTTGTCAGAAGAGCGGGGTGCACCTCTTGGTGTTTACGTGACACATTATACCTATGTTAGGTTTTGGTGTGATTTCCTTGGGGTGATCCTAGGTGAGCTCACCCAAGCCCCCTAAGTGCAGCTTTCATTGACCCGTGAAAGTTGGTCTGCTGAATTGCACCCACCCTCGGAATCTGAACTGAATGCAACGCTGTTGCCTCGGCACAGTTTTATCTATCATAGTGTCTGATTTTTGCAAAAGAAAACATAGAGGTCATCGCTAATCTATGTAGCAAACCTCGAAAATTGGCTAGAAATATGCTAACATATTGAGATATCATAGACATAGATGCTTAAAGCTAGGCATTTGCAGCACCCACCACCATAGGATACATATTTCTTTATTGTATTTAAGAAATTGTCGTTTTTGTGATTCTTGCAACGTAAATACAATCTGAATAATATTTCACTTATTTATTTTATGTACCAAGCATTTAGGTTGAGTTCCTGATACACTAGCACTCAGCCGCCTGAATTTTTTAATTTTCAGAATTTGGAGATCTGGAACCAGACGTGCGTTTTCAGATACTGCATGCATCCTGTATTCTATATACTTAAGAGTTCTCCTAATATAGAATCTGTTTCCCTGCGGATATCAAAGGTTGTAACCTAATTTATTTGTCATTACTTTTATTTATACATGTCACTCAAAGTAACTCATTTTTAAGTCAAGATAAGGGCCTTGCTTTAACGTTTGGTAACGTTCAATTTCCAGCATCGTGACGAGCCCCCATTGGATGAATGTCGTGAAGAGGTATTTTTCATAATTATCAAACTCTAGATCTGAGAGCTATAAGGTTTGTCTAGTTTTAATACGATATGTGGTTATTATCTAGGTAAAATTTAATCCAGAGAACATAGGAGGAGACTATTTGGATGCTGAGTTATCTTTGCCGTGCATGATATGTCACCTAAAGTTTGTGGAGATTAATGGTCTTTGTGGATGTGCTAATGAACTGAAGTTTTTAGAGACTGTTGAAACATGCCACAGTCTTGGAGAAACTGGTACTCGCCAGTGATTCAACTGAACAAGACTCCCAACAGAAGAAACGGATGGCGAAATTTAGTGAGAAGCTGTTAAAGTTTCCTACAGCCTCTAAGAAAATCCTTATCTTGTTAAAATCCTGAGTAAGTTTACTTTGTGATATCAATTTCATTTTTCTTTTTTTTCATGCACTACCTAATCTAAATATCGAGGGAAGGTTGCCTTTTTTCTATTGTGAGTTGATAGATAATGGATATTAGATGGACCTTCGATCTTTTTTCCTGTTAGACTATTATTTTGTCTCTGCCCCAAGAAATTTTATGGGTCACTCATATATGTCTGATTTTTCCAGTCACTCTTTCTCTATGAATTTGCCAAATAGTAGAAGTGTTTAAGAAGTGCCTCCTCATGGTACGACACAGGACTGAGGAAGTGTTCTAGATAGTACTAGTAGATTAATGTAGCTAACTGTTAGCTTTTTTCTTGTGATGACAAGATCTTGGATGGTCTTGAGCAGCACCTGACCAATGTTTGAGAGTTGGGACCTTCCATGTGAAAGATTGGTCCTACCTAGTAATGGGTGATTTTGTTTGTCTAGAGTTGTGACCGTCTTAACTTAAAACTGCTTAGATTCTGTCAGCAGAATGCTTGACGTCCTATGTTGCACGGACACGCCAAGAAAGATGATGTAACCGTGTCGGACACACAAACGGACACGACAAGACTATGACACTTTCCGACATGCGATGGACACGCCACATCACTTGTCGCATAAAAATCGACATTAGATACTTTTCGGACACTCTCGGACACGCCATAAATGATTCACTTTGGTTTGGAAAATCAAAATTTACAACAATATGATGCTGATTTATTTTCCTTTTAGTTAAAACCAAGCATTTTTTTTTTTGCTTAATCACATATTTTTATTAATTGAATAGCCAAATTACAAAAAGTTTACATCAAAATGTCATTAAAGAACAAAAGCAAAGACTAAAATATATGGAAATCCTAATAGAATCCCTAATAAACTATATTAGGCATTTCAATTCTTTTTAAAAAACCAGGCCTTCCAGTGTAGATGATTCTTTCACCAGCTTTTAGCATTGCACCTCTTTTGGCTAAATCATCTGCAGAGAAGTTGATTTCTTTATAGCCATGTGGAAATACAATGCCTTCTAGTTTTTGTTTTGCATTTATCCATCTTGATCTGAACATCCAAGGAATGCAACCATTAATTGCAGAAGTCATTTATAACAGTTTTTGAGTCTGACCTGATTATTACTAATGGAGCATTCAACACAAAAGCCCATTTTAGTGCACAAATCACAGCAAGGATTTCAGCAATAGTTATGGTTCCTCTTTTGGCAATCCAGGTGTAGCTGGTTTTGGTGTTATTCCCAGAAATTCAATGTGTGAAGTTATTGGAGCAATGTCAGGAGGAATAGGAACTGCCACAAACTATATTGCAAAACTTTGTTATTATTACACTATTATTAATTTTATTTAATTAGTTATCAAGTATTTTAAAAATAAGAATAATTATTTTGTTAAGTAGATTGTTGTAAAATTTCATTTTAGTGGTGTGAATAATACATATAACGTGTCCCCGTAACCCGCTTTTTTGAGATTTGACGTGTCAACGTAACTGTGTCGTGTCGTAACTGTGTACCGTGTCAGTGCAACATAGTCCACACCCAGAGATCAAATTTGCATAATGCAAAACTACAGTGATGATACCTTGCCAGAATCATCGTCCGCTACCTGCAACCTTAAGTCCAATTAATGATATCAGTGACTTGAGTTCAAAATTGGTCTGGCGATCATCACTTGTGAGATTACACATGTCTAAAAAGGAAAGCAGGAACTCGGATTATCACTTGTTGGACTGTTGAACTTGTCATGTTGAAATGCTCGAGTAACATGTGGTGCATGATTTTAGATGGGGCTAACCTTGATTGAGCCTTGAGTCAATTTCTTAATAGTGTTGGGGACTGCACGTCCTTAACTATTGTAAGTGGTGTTTTGCGGAACTTATATTCCTAGGAATGATTACCAGTAAAATTTTAAAAAGTTGATATTGCAACAATATATTTTTTATAAATTAATATTTTAAACGTATTTTAAAACCCAGTTTATTATCAATGTACACTTTTTTTTTTTGAAACATGTAATTTATTAAAATAACTTAGTTTACAATTTGTCTGAAAATACCCACTGAGTCTGAAAATAAGATTTAAGAAATAAATATAGTACACTGATTCATCCATGGGCATTTTTTATTTTATTTATGTTGACATAAAGTGATTTTTCAATATTATAAATTCCTTTTTGAAATTTTCAAGTTAGAAAAAAATTTAGATAGTAGTTGAGAAAATAATGAAGTAGTAAACATTATATTATGTTTATAATCCCCCAAAGGCCAAGGAATAAAAATTTGCAAAGTAATAGTAAAGAACTCAACACAAAAGTTGTACTTGTCCCTGCAATGATCTAAAGAGTCCCAAAAACAGAAAATTTTCTTTCTTTTGATGCATATAAAATTGTTCTGATTCCACCCCACTAAGGCAACTAACATTCCAAGCAAAAAGTCATCTACCGTGTTTGATATACATGAATGTTTGTTCGATCATTTTACCATCCTTGATAGTTCAGGCGGAGCCGGCTTGAAGCTGCAGTTGAACGCTCAGCCCAGCTGTCTCCAAAGTCTAAATTTTACAATAAATGGGACTTCCTAACCCTAAACCTTGAACCCTGGTATCCATGAAGTTGAAACTTTTTTAACCATAGTTTCAGCTTTGAAGGTTGCGCATGCATATCGACTGTACTAATTTGAATGCTGTAGCATGGCAGATGGAGGAGGACACTGGACAGGGACACATAAACAACCATCTAACATCCAAAACGAGGTTTCCTAGTCAATCTTGAGCTAACTTTCCATGTAATAACGCCCCTACTTCTACCAAACAATTTAATGCTTGGTAAAGTGACTTTCCAGCGTCAATGGAAGTTTGTAAGGCTTTGTCCTGGAGATTTATGGAACAATTAATGCCCGAGAACATCATCGATAAAAACTAACAAGAGACTTTCCGAGAAATTGTCGAGCTTTTTTCTGAAATTGATACTCCATCCGATTTATGCGGTTTCGAACAAATGTTTTTGCTTGAAGCTGAAGTAATCTCCAAAAATCAGAAACAAAAATATTTTGCTTTCACAAAACTAATTGGTTGTTATTTCCCGTTATGAGATTGTTGTCGATTAATCCACCGTTTAAATATATTTTTACCGGGCTAACTCTTTTTATTTTTTATTTTTTGCAAACATTTCAGCACCTTTTCGAGTTTTAAAAATTCAAAGGAAGACTACTTTTTCTGTATATATATTCCTGTTTGTCACTTGGTTGATCTAAGCCAGGACAGTAGTACTCAAGTACTGTGTACACCCATCACTTTTTTCTTTAAGTACTCTCTAGCTAAGAACATAAAAGCTCGAGTGAATATTATGGTGATGGTGGCTACACTAGAAAAGTTTGGTATGCTTAATGGAACACTTGGAAAGCAAATATAATATCTAAAGATGCAGATTTTCTATTCTCCCTAATCTTCTCTAACTGTGATTCATAAATAGATATTATACTTATCAAGAAAGAAACAATGCAGGACAGAGAACCGTCAAGTGGTCTGATAATTCTCATACTCCCTCCCTTCCACCAGGGAGTTCAGGATTTGAACCCTTAGTAATCATGTACCAATGAGAAAAATGTTTTCCGAATGCATACTCTTGCTTTCTTAACCAGTGCGGAGACGAAATTCTACTCACAATCATTTTAACAGTGAGATCTTAAATATGCAAGTCTGAGTTCTAAAAATGTAGGATGAACATAACTAACGGTAAGTTTATGACTGATATCTCAAACACTCCAAAACTGATATCCTGAAACACTTGAACAAGATCTTAAACATGTAAGTTTAAGTCCTCGATGTGTAAAACGAACATGCAAATGATAAGTTCACGATTAATATCCCAAACATGCAAAGACTGATATTTTGAACACATAGTTATCAGAATAGCAAGAACTGATATCCTAAACACGCAGATCAGCAGCAGATATGTAGGAACCAAAACCAATGAGAATCTTGAATAGTCTGGTTGTACGCATTGAATTCGGAACAATACGCTTGGAAAGGGGAGTGAAGATTCCAACTTTTCTTTATTTCAACCTTCTCCATGACTAAAGAGAAGTAAGTGAAAAAAAAAAAAAAAAAAAGTAAAAGACAAGTCAAGTCAAGTGGTGGTAGGGGCAAAGTAGTCTCACAAACAAAACAACAACCAATAAGGAATTGTTTAAGAAATTGATAATATAAAGCAAATTCAAAACATACTAAACATCTAAGAAACTTCCTTTCTTCTCATATCATAAATAAAACCCCCCATTCTCTTCTTCCTCTCCCCAAAGAACCCGTTTCTCCATTTTCCCCATAATTTCTCTCTTTAGGAACCAAAATGAGTGACGATGATCTTAATTTCTCCCAAAGGGGGGGATATGTATCAACACCACGAGGCTATGCACTTAGTGGGAAAATAATGTTAAGTGCAATCATAATCCTGTTCACGGTTGTGATTCTCATCGTTTGTTTTCATATCTATGCACGTTGGTTCTTACAGCACCACCGTCCTCAGCCGAGTAATCTGAGTAGTAATCGTCGCCGTAGACGACACCGGAGAACTCATCGAACTCATTTTATCTTCACCTCAAACCCGCTTCCGGGCGACACGGTTTTCTCCGTTTCTCGTGGGCTTGATTCGAATGTGCTCAAGTCTATACCTATATTTACTTACTCTGCAACTACTCATAAACAAAAGGATGATCAAAATGGTGGTGGTGCTGCGGAGGATGGTGATCATGATGTTTTAGAATGTGCTGTTTGTTTATCTGGATTTGAAGAGAATGAAATCGGACGGATATTGCCGAAATGCAAACACAGTTTCCATGTCGAATGTATTGATATGTGGTTTCATTCTCATTCTACTTGCCCACTCTGCAGAACCCCTGTTACTCCAGAAACAGCAACAGCAACAACTGAATCATCATCAGCAGCATCAGAAAGAGCTACAATTCATGAGTTAACTCAGATTGTAATTGATTCTTCAGAAGAACAAGGTTCTAGTACTTCTAATCAACCTTGCACATCTTGTAGAAATGAAGGGTCCAGTAGTTCTGTCTCTGGGTCTGGGTCATCTTTAAGTTTTGTTTCGCCGTTATCAATTGAAGTTCGAAAACCAGAGGAATCAAATCTGAAGAGTTTGGTAGAAGAAACAGGAGGTCAACAAGGGTTAAAATCACCAGGGAGTAGAATGCTTTCGTTGAAGAGGATATTAAGCAGAGAAAAAAGAATGTCTTCGATGAGTAATTCGTTGAGTTTCTGTAGTTACGTTACTGACAATACTGTTGATCGTGATGAAGAAAATCAGGTTCAGGTTCAACAAACAAGATGATGAGTATGAGAGAAACGGTCAGTCAACGGTTATCTCGGAAGAAGATTTTAGAGACGTGGAGAAATGTAATGTTGTTCATCTCGGGTGAATTTCCCGCCATTGACTATCAAAGTTACTAAAATTTGTAGATACGGTAAAAA